>NC_141691.1:1027913405-1028176287 GCF_964263255.1 Lissotriton vulgaris
GGAAGTATAAAGAACCCATTCTGGGCCCTTATACCACTTTGCAGCTGCCAGGCCCTTGGAAACAATACATTTTTTAAAACACAGTAATATTGAAAGGGAGACTGGAAGTTAGAAGGAGAGCAAAGAAGTAATTAGAAAGTGCAGCGACTTCTCAAGGTAGTGGAAAAATATAACTCATCCAATCAGAGCACCATAAGACTATAATGATCTTGGGCAGAACAAACACAAGAATAGAAAGGAAAGTCATTGAATCAACAGCAGATACCTGAGACAGAAAACAAAGGCACCAAATCATAACCAAGGGCCTGACTAAAACTCCTGTCTAAGTATTGGATATTTATTGGCAACAAAAAGCTTGGTATTTTCAAGTAGCATTGTAGAAAGGCACATACATTTAGGTATGACTCTCCTGATTTCAGTTTAGGGGTTAAAATGGGCTCCAAGTTGATTCCATGTTCTAAGCTCTGTTTGCTTTCAAAATGTGGTCTGATGTTTGTCACTTACTATTTTGTGCTTCCAACTGCTTGGGCGATGAGTAGGCTCTGAAATATTGTCTCACTTACCCTCCTGGTGAGAACTTACTACAATCAAGTGCCTAGATGTATCTCATACATTACTGAAAGAAGGACGTGGGACGCCGAGATTGCAGCATTTAGAGATTAACCACAACTGATAAATGCGTTGTTGGGGTGGTAGTCATTTCCTTGTTATAGTTTTGGAGGGCGGATTAGTCCCCTTTACCTCGTTCCAGATTCAAGATTTGAAATGTTAAGTTTTTTATAGTACTTCGATTTATACCTTGTAGGAGATTGATAGACCCACACGAATAACGCTCTGGAGCACACAAACGTAGGGGTGTTTGCGCAACAAATATTCCTGAATCAATCTTGTGTACTTCACCTACATTGACTTCTAGAATGTCAGGCTTTTAGTATCCATGGGAGCAACTAAATAAATAAGAGCTTCATATTTCCACAACCATATCTGTGATGGTCAACTGTGTTATACACCTGTATAATAATCACGATAAATTATAGGTGTAAACTGCATATTCAGTTAGAGAGATAATTTATGTTGTTGTCCTGAAGAAGGTGGTCCTACTCTTTTTTTCCACCGAAACGCATTGGTTTTGTTAAATTTGAGGAACAATGAACTATCAGGGACATCTAGGCGCTTTTATTTGTTGATTCCTTCAAATTAACTGGCTTCTAGATGACAAAAATGTATGTTTTGGATGTTGTGTGTCTCTTATTTACAATGTTTCAATAATGTTTGTGCTATATATTTCTTATGATATAGCTCGGATTGTTTTTAACCATATGAATTTTAATTTATTGCACACTTGTTTTTAAATTTACGTTTCATTAAACAGATTTTATTTAATTGCCTTTTGGGTCCTTTTAAGACTGGTAGTGGGTAGTTTTTTGATTTTGAAGACAGCGGAGTGTGATCTGTTTGATTGTTGATTACTCCAAGAGATCCATCACTATTTATTTTATTTATTTATAGTACTTCTAGAGCGCACTGTCACCTTGCAGGCATTCTGGCGCTTAACCTTTTCAGAGATACACAATTGTGAGGCCACGCAACAGCAGTTAACTAAATCTTCGGGAAGAGCCAGGTTTTTACCCTTTTTCTAAAAGGCAGAAGCTCATTAACTTGCCTAAGTTCCAGAGGCAGGGCATTCCAGAGCCTGGCAGCTGCCACGTCAAAGGATCAGCCACCTGACCTCACCTTCCTAAATTTTGGTACCCTCACTAACTTTGCCCCAGAAGGAGTGCAAGGTTCTCGTGGGCATCACCAGTGAATTGCGGGCGCGAGAGTCGCAGTTAGTACAACTAACTATAACGGAGGAATTTCAATGGTTTTGTATGAGTGAAATGTCCAGCTAACACTCCTAAAACCTATGGCTTTTTCAGTGAATTTCTAAGGTTTTCTAAATGATAATTCCAAAGTATATCCTGCCTGAAACCCAAGGTTTTTTTCAGTGATTTTGAAAGATTTATTTAATAACAATTTTTTAATCTATTAATTGTATGTTTATTTCTTTGATACTGATTTACAATTTTATTTTAAATATATTTATTTTTAGATAACATATTTTTTAGATTACATTACACATTTTTAATATATAAATATTTTTTTTAATGTAATATATATTTTTACATTATTTTTATAATATATTGTGTTTTCATTTTTTTACAATTTTTGAGCTGTCCCGCACCTAAAGCGCACCTCTCTCGATTGCTGCGCAGAACGTAGACGCCATTTTACAATTGTTCTGTAGGATGCACATAGGGTGTGCGATGGGTGCGTATTTTCATGAGCGATTGCTATGCAACCCATACGTGACTTCAAGCGCATATGCAACATATGCGTATTACGCTACAACAAGGGCGCGCGTTTTTGCATGATGTCATGTACGTGTTCAACGCGGTGGGCGCACGACTTCCGCGAATTTTTTTTATATAACAAAGATATATATATATGTATTTAATATAAATATTAAGGTTAAAAAATAATATTCTTTTAGTTTTAATAAACTTATATTACTTTTAAATGCAATTTTGAGAAGTCGCGCTAGATGCGTGCTGCGTGTACGCACCCAACGCAGATCCCATGTGACCAAAAAAAAGAGATTTCATTGGTTTATAACACTTACTGTTCTAACTATTGAAGAACCCCACCCATTTCAATTGCTCTTCTTAACCTTCCTTACGGGAAGACCTATCTTGAAAAGAACGTCACTTTTTGTTCGTTGGAAACCTGAACTTTTTTGGAATCAAAAAATGGCTACACCACTGCAACAATCATCTGATTCTGATGATTTTGTTACTGAACAATTTCTACCAGAACCTCACCCTCCCAAAAGATACACATCCATCGTATGGAAATTTGTAACTTTTCCAGAGGGGCAAAAAAAATGTAATGCCACCAAAGTAACATGCAAGATTTTCCAGGGAGTACTGTCCAGAGGAGATCCAAACAAGAAATACTCCTGTGGCACTTCTAGTATGCTCAAGCACCTCCAATCCATGCATCCTGTCTTTGTGTAGAGTAGGGTGTCGTGTTGGTGGTATATTTAACATTTAGGGTAGTACACTGGTGTTTCTGTAGTGTAGGGGGTCGTGCTGAGGGTAGTGTTTTAAGGTTTACGATAGTGCAATGGTGTTCGTCTACTGTAGGAGGTAGTGTTTTAGGGTTTAAAGTAGTGCAGTGGTGTTTATGTAGTATAGAAGTTCATGCTGGGGGTAGTGTTTTAGGGTTTAGGGTAGTGTAGTGTTGTTTGTGAAGTGTAGGGGTTGTGCTGGGGGTATGTATTAACATTACACTATGACCACCCTAATCACAATTATCAGTAGTAACCACCAAAACATTCCAGGTCAAGTTATCAGCAGAATGCTAGGAAAACGTTTATCAATATTAAATGCTTCTAATCAAGTAAAATTCAAATCATCACATGCAGTGTGCCACAAATGGTATTACCACAGCAGTAAGTCTCCCCAACTTAGATTTAAAGTGGATAAACATGTTTCATATGACAGAATCATAGGCGAACGCTGCAGCTTCCACATGCTTTAACACCCACCACATACTCAGCAAGACCTTCAAATAGACCCACCCCACAAATCAAGGAAGACCATCACTCAAGCACTCATCACCAGCAGGCTGGACTATGGGAATGCCCTCAATGCCGGAATCAACCAATGTCTACTCCATAAACTTCAGACTGTCCAGAACACCGCAGCCAGACTCATCCTCAGCTTCCCACGACAACACCACATTACCTAGCATAAAAGAGCACTCCACTTGCTCCCCGTCGAAAAAAGAGCGACCTTCAAGCTGCTCACACACACCTATAAAGCCCTCCAAAACAATGGACTCTAATACCTCAATCTCCTTCTACACCCCAAAAAAAACCTCCACTCTGCTGACCAGGCCTTGGCTGAAATCCTCTGTATCCACAGAACCAGACAGGAGGCACACCCTTCTCCTACATCATGGCCAAGACCTGGAATGAACTCCCCTCAGCAGCAGACGAACCCCCACACTGAAAGCATTCACGAACAGCCATAAGACCTAGCTTTTTGAATCACCAAAGCTGCACAAATCCCCCCCACATACTCCACAGCGCCTGGAAACCCTCACAGGTGAGTACTGCGCTCTATACATCCCTAATTGATTAATTGATACGCCACCACAGTGTGTGTTTGAGTGTTATCAACAGCCCCTGCCATTGGTTTGGCTGTCTGTAACTCTTAAGGGTAGTGAAATGAGTAGTACTACCTTCTTTAATATACACAGAATCTCTGAGATTTGCTTGGTTTGGCTTCACCTCTGAGAGCTACTTTCAGGGTGCTGGCGAGCTACCAGTAGCTATATATAAACAAGAAGAACCCACCTTATAGAATGGAGAGGGTTCCTTACGATGGTTGGGATCACCCAAGTTGTTAAAATACCCGTCACACACCAACAGGCCCCTTGGTGTCATGCTTCATCATTGGGGTCTTTGCACCCCTCTACGGGATGCGGCGTGCTGCGACCTACGTCTACACGGGAGCACTTATAAACAACTATGTATGGTGTGTGTGAGGGTTTTAGATTAGTATGTGTGTGAGTGGTGAGGTTATCGGCGAGTGATGTTAAAAAGTGCCTGGCTCGTGGAGTGAACAAAAAACTTTAATGGGCCCTCGGGCTGGCCCTATTAAAAGGGTGAAAGAGGTATGGTATGCAGGACAATGTGCATCACCTCCTGTGTGCGTGTGTCAACATGTTTCGGAGTCTGAACTCCTTCTTCAGGACTGGGGTACACAAATCCCCACCTTACTCACGTTTTTCTACTTTTGAAAATGTTATTTACAAAAAGTGAAATATGGTGCATGTTATGCAATTTACCTACAAATTTGCTTAATAGCCGACCTGTAAAAGAAGGGGACAACATTTTTTTTGTGGTGGTCCACTCCTTAGCATCCAGTGGCAAAGTGACCTGTGGGTATAATCAAAATTGTGCGGCTCTGATCTCTAGACAAAAATTGTCATGCTATATGTGAAATCGTGCCTGTTGTGAAAAAGGATACAGACAAGACAAACACACATTAAACATAAAGCACACACTCTAAAAACTAGCAAGCCTATAAGAGTCAGGTTTTTGGCTCAACAGGACGCCATCTCTGTGTGGTCAGAGGAACAAGAATCTTTAGTTAATGCAGTGAAAGGCACCAACTACATCTTTGTATAATTAGAGGAACAAGAATCTTTAGTTAGTGCAGTGAAAGGCATCAAATACTTGAAAGAAACATAGACATACTGTTTTTTATAGAATCCATAGCCTCATGAGCCCTTGGAAAACGTAGGGGGTTGCTCGTGCCAGTTTGCTACCTATAAACAATGCAAAATCAATGATGTCACCAGTACTTACATTGTCGTAGACTTTGTAGTTCAAGCTTGTTGGTAAATATACTCACGAGGTCTGTGAGAGAAATGCCCCCTGACAACCCCATACACGGCTCCGTTGAGAGTGCCTCATAAGTGGGTTAGGTCTCGTTATTTATGCTGGATGTGGTTGCCAATTAAATGCATAATTGGCAGTTTGGTAATCGGATGTTGCCTAATATAGGTATTCCGGTTATTCGTGTAGCGTCTCTGATGTGGAGAGCGGAACACGCATATGCGTCCTGGAGAGACCTTCGCGCATGGGCATTGTTACACTTCTATCGCGCCTGCATACTTGACGACTGCTGATCTTTCGTTTAGATAACACTCCATATCGTGCCTAGGAGTTCGGGAGAGTTCACATAAATACACGCAATCAATGTCCGCTTGCTCATCATTTCTAGTTGAAGCAGTTACATGCGCACATGCTGGGGTTGTAAGTTCACTGGGTTGGGACATCATAGGTATATATTTTTATATTTATATTTATAGTCCGAAAAATGACGGTCATATAGTGAGTACCATATCACGATATCCTTTTCTCGAGGATTCTCAGTTGATTGTTTTACTTCCTGCAGAATTGGTTTGTTACTGCTTAGGGCCAGGGTTGCTAATGATGGTTGTTTTTGTGGGGTCAAGCAGCTAATGCTAATGATGGTTTATTGAGAGTGGGGTTCGTTTAGGTAAGTTGTCCCCACGGAATATCATCATTGAGGCCTATGAAATGGGTTCCCTGGCGGAACACCCAGCGTTGCTCTTTCTCAAAGAGTCCCAACTCTGAGGGCAGTTGTTCAATTACTGTCCATGAAATATCATTGACACAGTGTTGTGTTTCAAGGAAGTGCGTTGCCATTTGTTGGTGCTTTTTTTGCACCGGATGTTGCTTTTATGCTCATTCAGTCGCACTTTCACTGGCCTGGTGGTCATGCCTATGTACTCCCGATCTACTAATTGGAGACCCCTGGCATGTATAGTGAGTGGGGCATTGTAGTCCTGAAGCACACAAGTGAAGATTATTACACCACTACATGCAGACTACATAGCACTTTGAATCACTCCATTCCCTAAAGCCTGGCTCACAGCATGATTCGGGCTGCAGAAGCATCTTGAGAATATCTTTCATTTCCCCAGAGGGAACATATTGTTAATGTATATTTAAAAATACATTAAACATTATCTTCCTTCCAGAGGAGTTGGATGAATTTCGACGGAGGAAGGAAAGAATATCGAAGAGAGGTAAATTATCTGAATGGGTATATGTTTGATATTTTTTAAAAAGAAAGCAAAATAATTTAAATGAATATAGATTGTGATATGATTAAGTTTAAATGGAATATAATAACAAGTTGAAGAAAGAACCATTACAAGAAATATAAGGTAATTAATCAATTACTAAGTGCAAAGTAATAATTAGGAGTGATGCCATCATCTTGAATTTATCTTTCACTTCCACAGAGGGATCATATTGTTAATGTATATTTTAATTTATATATAACTTTATAATCCTTCAACTGGATTATAAATAACCTATCGACGAAAAAACGAAATACTTTGGAATAAAAGACAATACTCTTTATCTTCTAGAGTGAAAATGGGCTAAAAGTATTTATAATGAGTAGTGCTTTCACCAATTTTCACTCGTAAAGAACAGGAGGATTATCTTCGTAAGCACTTTTTGGGGAAAAAATAACATAATTGTGGCTTCAAATGTTAATAAGTCTTTCCATTTTTAAAAATAATTGTTAAATGTAATATTGAAACGAAATGTACATAAAAGAAGAAAGATAAAGTAGTGAGGGAGTGTAAAAATGATGGGGCAACACTTATATAATGTAAACAGAAGGAATGAGTGCTTATGACAAAATAAAATAAATGTGGTCCAAGGCGTGATACCAATGAATGAAAAAAAGATTTTGCATTTCACCCATGTGATGAATATAAAAGACTCAATACAAATATTTTAAAAACTTGTGCATTTTTCTTTCAAGGATGGTTTGAAGAATTATACATTCAATGAAAGGACAAAGTACTCCACGCTAAAAGAGAAAATTCAGCACAATTATGATAGAATAGAAAATAGAATAATATTTTTAAATACCTTCACAGTCAACAAACTCGTAAGCACAGTAGACAGTTTAAATTAAAAACACCCTACCACAACTGGGGGCATATTATCAAGAAGGGTTTGAAACGCATTGTAAAATAAAGTGCGTCACAAAATGGGCTACATACATGGTGAGGGTATTGTAATGTCACATAGAAAAAAACAAGCCAATCAACATTAGGATCAGGAAGTTAGACTTAACCACACAACAACCAATCAAATGTTTTTCAATCTGCGCAGGGAAAGGGATTGGTCAGTAATACGTCTTCTTACAATGCTTCACAACCAATGAAAAAGAGGTGTAGAAAGTTTCTGTTTTTAACATTCGAGCAAATCAGATGACCTTGCAAGTATACTCAGCAAGAGGCAATTATTAAAGATGACTTACTTTCGCAAGACCCCGAAAGGCTTCTTGCAGAGTAAGTACGCACTTATCTGCCAGACCCCATTTAATGATTAACCAGGCTCTCAAGCCTAAACATGTCGGAAATCATCTTTCGCCACTTTCTCTTCTTCCAGGTTCACCGTGAAAGTGCGTGTCTCCTTCTCCTTTAACTCCTTTCTTTTTCATAGTAATTGTTACTCATACACTATCCAACAAATACCCCACAGATGCAACCCCTTGAATTTGCAATAGTAAATGTTACTCATACACTATCCAACACATACCCTACAGATGCACCCTCCTGGAGTTAGAATAGTAAGCGTTACCCCTGCACTAACATGCACTTACCCTACAGATGCACCCCCCTGGACTTAGAAAAGTAATTTTACCCCTACACTAACCTGCGCTTACCCTACAGATGCACCCTGCTCTCTCTTTCAAAATCCAAACCAGATTTACAACACCCTTGCACCACTCTCGCGTCACTTTTCCCATTGTAAAAGTAATGCAATAATAACGCAATGAACTTGTAAACCTTCCCCTATCCACATCACGAGTAAAACAAGTACACAACTCATTCACTTCTTTATCAATCACAATTAGACAGTGTTGTTTCACGATTCACAATGAACTTCAATAAATACTTTGTGCCTAATTAAATGGAAGACGAGATTGTGGACATTACAAAACTTAGTGGCATATTTACAAAGACAGAGTTAAAATTGTTGTCGCTTTAACGCCTGCAAAGTACAACAAAAACACCGAAAATGGACTTCAAAATCCTTTGTTATCTTACCGGAAGTTTTTCTCAACATTGCTGTTTCTTACACAAGACTGAGAGCCACCCCTCTGGGCTATAAAACAAATGGTTGTGGGGGGCATCAAGCTCACCCCCTGCAAAATTAGTAGTGTAGGGATCTTAACGAACCCCCCTCAAGCCCCGGGAACTACCATCCCTGGGATTTTGTGTATTGTGGGAGGCTGACTGCGTGGCCCTCCACCTGGAGCCCTTGAGGGCCCTTGGGACCACCATGCACCAGGGCCGGCTCCTGCAGACTCCCGAGTGCCTACCCCAAGGACACTGTTGTTTGCTATGAGAGGGCGGGAGTCTTGCGGCTCCCGCCCTCCCATACCAAACTTACTTTGGATTTTGAAAGACACAGCAGTGAAATCGATTCTCACTTTCAAAATCCAAACCAGATTGCTTTTCCATATGCAACTTAGCATTTCCCCTTCTGGAAAAGCAATATCGTCTCACGAAGCACGCAAGGAGCAGGCGGGACCTTGGGGACATTGTGGCTCCCCCCACGGCCCCCAACATTTTTTATAAGACCCTGGGGATAGGGTCCCAGGGAATATTAGAAATTACTGATAGGGGCTATTTTTTTACGGTAAAATTAAAAGCCGTGCACTCAGCACAGCGCTCACTGCGCCCCCTGGTGTACACGCGCTGGATGCACATCTCATAATCTGTAGGGTGCACGACTCCAGTGCCTTTGGTGCACAACTTCTACGCGTTTGGGAGCTGGCATTGCTTTTCCACATAGAGAGCTACTAACATGCAGCTCCCCATGTGGAAAAGCTATCTCATTTACATTTTGAAAGAGAAAACACATTTTCTTGCTATGGGAGGGTGGGATCGACACCCCAGGACACTGCAGGAACCGGCCCTACCACAATACATAAAGCCCTGGGAGTTGTGAACAAGGCGGTTTTGCCGCCGAAACGCGCCAAGTTTATTGAATGGAATAAACTTTTCCTTTAATACATTGATCCCACGGTGTCAGCGCCTGATTTGACAAGAAGGAATTCAGGATTCATCAAGTGGTCACGGTACAGGGGAAACTCTCTTTGATGTTATGTCAAGGTATCGGACTTTCCGTGACCCGCTACCGAAACCTGCCAAGTGTCAAGAAGCTGCTGTGGTACAGCGGACCAAGACCGCTTAGAGAGACGCCGACACTGCACTTGCGTCTCCTAATTTTGTCCTTGAGAGGTCGGTAGCTGAAAGAAGGGGACAGGAAGTTGTTAATTTTCTAACTTTGTTGCGGTTTCCCATTGCACTGGATTACCTGCATGCTGCATTATGGGACTGGTAGTCTCTGCTATTGGCGCGAGCAAGAGAAATCCGGTGCACTTGAAGCTCCCCACCACTGGGAAGGAGGAGCATACATAAGAACTTGGAATGTGCGGCGCTCATTTGGAATGTGGCATCTGAAGAAGGCACTTCGCCGAAACCGTTTATGCCTGAAATTCCAAATAAAGCAACCTTCTGAAGCCCCACAGTGTCCTTTGTTTCTTCGACCGTGAGTGGAGGAGAAGTTGGCTTTATATATATATATATATATATATATATATATATATATATATATATATATATATATATATATATATATATATATATATATATATATTTATTTATTTTTTTGTCCAATGTGCCTGTGGCATTTAGGAGGTCACGCGACAGAGACTCGCCATGCGGCTTTTACATACTGCCTGCCTCGATCCTCATTTGCATATTTGTAAGTAGACGCATTTCAGGGTTAGAGAACCCCTTCCTCATGGGCTGCCACATACAAACACCTGAGCCTCGCATTACAATTATCAGCGTTCTTTAATAACATCACTGCCCTTCAGTGGGCGTGTGCTTAGTGAAACATTGATGCATACTGGGACACATAGTTCTTAATGTGAGTTCCATTCGCTTTCTTATGGTAAGTTCAAGTGTTCTTTTGCATTTTTAGGCTTAAATCATCTCCTTAGTAGGTTCAGAGTCTCTTGGCACGCATTCATTAACTTTCGAGTCTCTGTGCTGACACGTCTTGGTTTGTACAAAAACAACGGCCTCACTTGCTGGAAACTCCGTGTTTGCTCCAGGTTCTTATGGTGCTCCTCCCCACGGCCTCCCCACGTGTGCAATCTTTTTGTCCAATGTGCCTGTGGCATTTAGGAGGTCACGCGACAGAGACTCGCCATGCGGCTTTTACATACTGCCTGCCTCGATCCTCATTTGCATATTTGTAAGCCGACGCGTTTCAGGGTTAGAGAACCCCTTCCTCATGGGCTGCCGCATACAAACACCTGAGCCTCGCATTACAATTTTCAGCGTTCTTTATTAACATCACTGCCCATCAGTGGGCGTGTGCTTAGTGAAACATTGATCAATGTTAGGTGGAAAGCAGCTCCTGTTAGAGCACTCTCAACACCAGCGACAATCTAGATCTGGCTTTTGTCATTTTACAGCTCAGCAAGGACAGCACTGTACTAGTCCTATGCTTAAAGATTTTGCTCTGTAAATGGCAAAAGACTTTGTCCATTTCTATCTCGGCGTGGATAGCACTGTGCTAATCCTATGCTTAAAAACTTTGATAGAAAATCAGACATTTGAGGTGAGCAGATCTAGATTGCCGCTGATGTTGAGAGTGCTCTAACAGGAGCTGCTTTCCACCTAAACTTGAGAACTACCCAGAGTTCTCTCCTTCTTTTTTGCATAATTTATGCATCACTCTATGCCTGAAAGGGTTTTGTTTTGCCTTAATACTGGGTGCTCCCTTGAGTCTGTACAAAGCTATACCTCTCTGAAGAGCTCTAATTAGAGCGAAACACTGTGTCAGGGGTTGCTTTTACTCATTTCAGGTTGGTTTGGGTTGGTATTTTACCAATTCAAAGCTGTAATATTGTGCCTGGAGTGATAAATGGCTTTTGTCATTTTACAGCTCGGCAAGGACAGCACTGTATTAGACCTATGCTTAAAGATTTTGCTGTGTAAATGGCAAAATACTTTGTCCATATCTATCTCGGTGTGGATAGCACTGTGCTAATCCAATGCTTAAAAACTTTGATAGAAAATCAGACATTTGAGGTGAGCAGATCTAGATTGTCGCTGGTGTTGAGAGTGCTCTACCAGGAGCTACTTTCCACCTAAACTTGAGAACTACCCAGAGTTCTCTCCTTCTTTTTTGCATATATGTATATATATATATATATATATATATATATATATATATATATATATATATATATATATATATATATATATATATTCACTGAAAAAACCATAGGTTTCAGCCATGTTATAGTTAGGAATTAGTATTTTAAAAACCTTAGAAATTCACTGAAAAAACCATAGGTTTCACACATGTTATAGTTAGCTGGACATTTCATTCATACAAAAACATTGAAATTCCCCTGTTATAGTTAGTTCAGCTAACTATAACTCGTGTGCCGGCAATGTACTGCTGATGACGTCACATAATATATCACTCATGACATAGTCAGTGACATCACTCATGACATCACTGATGACATCTCAAATGACATCACTGATGACATCACTCCGTACACGTACTGCATGGAGTGCAGAACGCGTATGGAAATCCGTTCAATTACGAGCGCGAGCTGCATGCTGATTGGCTGTAAACTGTCTGTCAACACTCGAAACCAGAAAGTGTTGGCGGCCAGCTTGTACCTCGGTAGAACCGAGTCACAAGAAAACAGTAAAACAAAGTTGAGAAATAAGGGAAGGGGGCAGGCTAGAAACGTTCTGAACCTCTAGGCTTGCTTAGGGGGTCGTACATGGATGTTTAGGCTCAATTTTTTTTTTTAAATAAAAAATCGCGGGGTACTCATGCAGTACTTGTACGCGGTGGAAAAGGTGAAAAAAACTAGAAGTCCGTTTTATTCATTAGGTCCTGGGGGGGAAAATTACAGGGGCAATTTTTTTGCATAATGGGGGCTTGTAAGGTGCCCCGGGCACTGGGGAACAGCACTCCTCTGGAAGTATGCAGGGGTGTTATGGTCCTACTCCCCGCAGTCTCGTGGAGCGGCACCCCTCAGTCTTTTTAAAAAAATATATGTTTTGAGCTCTCTCTCTCTCCCCATACAAGTTGCGGGGAACGCCACCTTTCTAGGGCAGTAATATGTGAAATTACCTTCTAGCTTCGGGTACCTTTTTTTATTAATGTTGGGAGGGTGGGCTTGATAATATGTCCTTGTTAATTCCCATCGAAGCGCATGTTCTGGTGTTAACATGGGCTTCTATGTGAGATAACAAGGGCGTATTATCAAGCTCATTATCACCGTTTTATCGGCAGTTTCCTGCCAATAAAACGGCAATAATTTTAACACTGGTCCTTGATAATATGCACCTAAGTTTACTGGTCAAAAAAAAGAGCAATGGGCCATATTATCAACAAAAGGCGATACATTATCACCGCTTTTATCGGCAGGAAACTGCAGATAAAGCAGCGATAATGGGCTTGATAATATGGCCTTGTGAATAACCATAGCAGCCCAGGTTAACATCAGAACCTGGGCTGCTATGGGAATTCACATGGTCCTATTATCAAGCCCATTATCGCCGCTTTATCTGCCGTTTCCTGCCGATAAAAGCAGCAAAAATGTATCGCCTTTTGTTGATATTATGCCCCTTCATTTTTATTATAGCATGTAAAACTTTCCATTTTTTTGTGTGTAGCAGTTGTACTCTCTACGCATGCGCAGCCTTGTTTCGAAGCCCACGTTTTTTTCTTTTTCTTCAAGTTCAACCAGCAAACCTTTCTTTATTTCAGGTAGTAAATTTGCCGCTTTCTTTTTCCGGGTCGTGTGTGTCATCCGCTGCTGTACTTTTGTAATATATTAATAATCATATTTTTTCTATATTTATTTGAAAGGTAGTGTTGAGGCGCCAAATGGTGATTAAGTACTACGTCCACCGCCATTTTAGTCGTTTTTCATCTTTATTTTTATTATATCTGTTACTTAGAACTCAGTAGTTCTCTCTCTCTCTCCCCGTACACGTCACGGGGAACACCACCTTTCTAGGGCAGTAATATGTAAAATTACCTTCCAGCTCCGGGTACTTGCATGGTCTGGGGTTTTTCATTAGTGTTGGGAGGGTGGGCTTGATAATACGTCCTTGTTAATTCCCATAGAATGCTATATTCTTGTGTTAACATATGCTTTTATGGGAAATAACAAGGCCGTATTATCAAGCCCATAATCGCCGCTTTATCTGCAGTTTCCTGCCGAAAAAAGCAGCAAAAATGTATCACCTTTTGTTGATAATATGCCCCTTCATTTTTATTATAGCATGTAAAACTTTCCATTTTCTTTTGTGTAGCGGTTGTACTCTCTACGCATGCGCAGCCTCGTTTCGAAGCCCACGTCTTTTTCTTTTTCTTCAAGTTCAACCAGCAAACCTTTCTTTATTTCAGGTAGTAAATTTGCCGCTTTCTTTTTCCGGGTCGTGTGTGTCATCCGCTGCTGTACTTTTGTATTATATTAATAATCATATTTTTTCTATATTTATTTGAAAGGTTGTGTCGAGGCGCCAAACGTTGATTACGTACTCTGTCCACCGCCATTTTCGTAGTTTTTCGCCATTATTTTTTTTATATCTGTTACTTAGAACTCAGTAGTTCAATCTCTCTCTCTCCCCGTGCACATCGCGGGGAACACCACCTTTCTAGGGCAGTAATATGTAAAATTACCTTCCAGCTCCGGGTACTTGCATTGTCTGGGGTTTTTTAATAATGTTGGGAGGGTGGGCTTGATAATTTGTCCTTGTTAATTCCCATAGAAGGCTATATTCTTGTGTTAACATGTGCTTTTATGGGAACTAACAAGGCCTTATTATCAAGCTCATTATCGCCGTTTTATCAGCAGTTTCCTGCCAATAAAACGGCGATAATTTTAACACCGGTCCTTGATAATATGCACCAAAGTTTACTGGTAAAAAAAAAGAGCAATAGGCCATATTATCAACAAAAGGCAATACATTGTCGCCGCTTTTATCGGCAGGAAACTGCAGATAAAGCGGCGATAATGGGCTTGGTAATATGCCCTTGTGAATAACCATAGCAGCCCAGGTTAACATCAGAACCTGGGCTGCTATGGGAATTTACAACGGCCTATTATCAAGCCAATTATCTCCGCTTTTTTGGCAGTTTCCTGCCGATAAAAGCGGCAATAATGTATCGCCTTTTGTTGATAATATGCCCCTTCATTTCTATTATAGTATGTAAAACTTTCCTTTTTTTGTGTAGCAGTTGTACTGTCTACGCATGCGCAGCCTCGTTTCTAAGCCCACGTTTTTTTCTTTTTCTTCAAGTTCAACAAGCAAACCTTTCTTTATTTCAGGTAGTAAATTTGTGGCTTTCTTTTCCCGGGTTGTGCGTGTCATCCGCTGCTGTACTTTTGTAATATATTAATAATCATATTTTTTCTATATTTATTTGAAAGGTAGTGTTGAGGCGCCAAATGGTGATTAAGTACTACGTCCACCGCCATTTTAGTCGTTTTTCATCTTTATTTTTATTATATCTGTTACTTAGAACTCAGTAGTTTTCAATCCTAGTCTTGAATATCTTACTATAGTATTTCAACATTATTTTTATTGTGGCCTTTCATACTCCACCCCCACAAAATAAACGAAGTATGTCGTTTTTTTTAATTAACTTTTATTAAATCAATAAATGTAAACAAAACTGAATTATAACTATATTAGAAGCAACTAGAAAAATAACTTCAACAACAAACAATATTATAAACAAATTGTTAAATGGACTCCAAAAGATGTCCGATTGGTAATCTGCAAAACAAAAAAGAAAATTAGAGTTTAGAATTATGTAGATGTGAGTAAATGAGCTTAAGCATTACAAGTTTTGGTTACTCTACAGTTTTACGTGTGCAGTGCGCCTCGTACATTTCAGTTCTGTTATATTGCCGCGTTCAAGGGGTGTCTATATGGAAGTGGCTACTGCGTTACTGGCGCCTGTTATGCCGACTTATTTCTAATGTATTGCTAGAAAGGCTTTGTAGATCTAGGCCTCTGTACTTACCGTTGTATAAACCTTGCGGCCAAACATTTCAGGCAGTTTAATTCACAACTTGTTTTGAACAATTCTTCTTCACGTCTAAGCAGACAGCAGGGTCTATAAGTTTGAGAGAGAAAGAGAAATGATCTCACAGAGTGAGAGAGAGAAAGAGAGAGAAAACAACTTTAAAACTGTGTCGCAAAGTCTGGAGTTGAGATTTTTTCTTGAAAAGTCAGACGTAGATTTACAAGTCCTTGCGTCACTTTACCCATGTTATAAGTGACTCAAAAGTGGTGTAATAAGGTTGTGGATCTGTTTGTCAGACTGTTGTAACCTATCTGTTGTCACTGCTCGGAGGTAATTATAGATTTTACAGAGAAGCTGCTGTACACTATGCACTCTGGGCCATAATATCAAGCCTGGGCGACAAAATTATTGCCACTTTATTGGCAGGAAAGTGACGCTAAAGTGGCGATAATGGGTTTGATAATAGGCTCTATGGAATTCCAATCAAAGATCATGGTAGATGTCCTTCACATCTTACATGAGATTCGATTGGAATTTCATAGAGCGTATTATCAAACCCATTATCGCCACTTTAGCATCACTTTCCTGCCAATAAAGTGGCGATAATTTTGTCGCAAAGGCTTGATAATATGACCCTCTCTCCTTTCACAAATAAAGGTAACACTATAGTTTTACGAGTGCAGTGTACCTGGTACATTTCACTTGTTATAGTGCTGTGTTCAAGTGGTGTCTATATGGAAGTGCCTACTGCGTTACTGACACCCGTTATGCCGACTTATTTATAATGCATTGCTATGATGGCATTGTATATGTAGGCTGCTGTGCTTACCTTGTATAAACAGTGCGGCCACTGGAGTTCACCACTCGACTTGAACTCTGCTTCTATAAGTCAAAGTATATTTAATACGTTGCAGACAATTCCATTGCTGTTGCTCGATAGGCCGTGGTTGCTTCTGAAGGATGTTTGCTGAAGGAAACAAAAGGACATTTTGATTAGTCATCGTAAACTGAGTTGCATGAATATATTGCGGACATTTCAGCGATTATAAAAACATTACTGCTATTGAGAAAAAAAATTAAATATGTAAATTAATACATTATATAGGAGTGCGTTCGTCTAAAATATTTAAGTAGCATTTTTGTATGTAGTCAGCTACAACCCTTTCACTCCTGATGTGTACTCAAGTGCCACTGCTCACCTTTTGTGGAAACAAGTTTCTTCATGATGTAGTCGCGATCTTCAACAAAGAAGTCTCATACGTGTTGCCGAGTCTTGATACCTCTATGGCTCACGACATACTCGTGCTCCCATCATCATCATCGCAGGTTCTTCACCCGCTCAGTGCTTCGGGCACTACTAACTCAGTGACCAAAGAGGCCACGCATGTGGTAGTGGGCCCTTTACTCTGTACTTTGGTTCCAAGTCTAAAATGGCATACAACACATGCGCTCCATCTTTTTTATACATAGGGTCACTTGTGTAGTGACGGATGCGCTGAATGGGTGTGGTGTGGGTGTATACCAGCCATGAGGGAGTGTGTAAGTCGATCTGACAACTAGACCTGCAACTAAGAAATCACTACAATGGAAGTTTGGGCCTTGTACTTTTGTTGTGTTTTCCTGGTAGCGTAAGAGTGGCCTTCTTTTTTCTATGAGATGTTATAGAGTCACCATGTATGTGACCTATTTTGTGATGCATTTTATTGTACAATGCGTTTGGAAAATGAGTTGTGGTAGGGTGTTTTTTAAATTAAACTGTGTACTCTGGTTACGAGTTTGTTGAGTGTAGAAGTATATATATTTTTTTCTATTTTGTATTCTATCATAATTATGCTGACTTTTCTGCTTTAGCGTGCAGTACTATATTATTTTATAAAATGTAAAACAAACTGTTGAAATCATGTTTGAAATTAGAATGGAAGCATGTAAGCTGCTCTCTGTGAGGAATAGCAATGCTGGCTCCCGCAGGAAGTGGGGAGCCGGCTGTGATCATGTAGGCCTTGCGGCTGTTCCCACGGTCCGCAACGTTAGCTTTTGTGGTGTAGTTCCTATATTCCCAATAGGCTCTGCGCATTGGAATAACATAAACAGCAGTGTAGACGTAGGACTGAGGTCATCTAGGTCCCTACTGACTATGTAAGACTTAATTAGTTTTGCCAGCTAGCTCAGAGGTCACTAGAAACTTTCTCGAATGTTCAGGAAAGGGTTAACCGTCCTGTTTTAGACAA
This sequence comes from Lissotriton vulgaris, assembly GCF_964263255.1. Classification (NCBI taxonomy): domain Eukaryota; kingdom Metazoa; phylum Chordata; class Amphibia; order Caudata; family Salamandridae; genus Lissotriton; species Lissotriton vulgaris. Next base: position 1,027,931,400 of record NC_141691.1, read on the forward strand.
GAAGGGATTAGTTTCTGACAACCGCATAAACATGACAACTTTGCTCCCTCAGAATAAAGAGTGTATCTCTAGAGTTGTGTGAAAACAATAAGCAGCTATTTCACTCAGTCAATCGTGCATGCTTAGTTCCACCAGAGTGCAGAGAAATAGAGAAACAGGCATTTTCAATAAAAGGTGTTATTTTATTGAGCAGGCTTCTTTCTCATCCAAGAGAAATGAATTGCCACAATTGCAATACTTATCATAAAGTAAAGTGCGTACAGTAAAAGTAGTATTATGAAATAATACTGTAAAAGCATTGATATGGCTTCTTAGCCATATGATACTTTAAAATGGATCAAATATATACATGCATAAAAACATTGACTAACAAACTCAACTGGTGCTTCTATGATACGCCTACCCCGGTGTACCTGACCTAAGCCTAATATGTGGGAAGGAGTAAGTAAGTTGCAGTTTTAATTTAAGTTGTTTTTTTTTGGCAAGTATCGGAATCAAGAATTCTCTCTAAGGTTTTAATCAGCTCCGTACCTTGGTTATAGAATGAAGGAGGTCTTGTACCTCGCTTCTCAGGACTCGATCTCCTAGCAACCCGCGAGGGTAACTTGGGAACACCGGAGCTGGATTTCTCGGCGTGAGAAAAGGCAGCTTCTCCAGCGCGTCAAAAGGGGAGGGGCGGCTTCCTTCGGCTCTCGCATCAGCTGGGCTTCGGATAAGTAAATAGCGGCTCTGCTCCACACCACCGTGTGTTTGCTTAAGGCAACATTGGTATATTTATACCTGAAAGGTGCCGGGTTTGACGTAAGGTTGGACATAAGAAGTTACTAGGAACTAACAGTTCTTTCTGGACTCCAGGAGTTCTTGTGCAAATCAAAACAAAAGCAGGGGAATTCCCGGGCTGCTGGAGGCTTGGTTTGTTTAAAGAACGCGTTGTGCTTTCTAGGAGTCTATGGGAGTAGCCTTGCCGTGCTTTGGACTGCATGGGCTATTACTAACTATGAATATGATTCTTATGCCTTTATAAGGATACTATTTATTATAACCACATAAGGTCATGAATCGGGAATATCGAATTAGGGTCCTAGATAGAAATACAACACCCACTCCACGTATTAATGTCCATCATTACTAAAAAATAAGCAATATTAAACATAAGATGCATGTGTGTTTTCCAACCTACCCCAAAATACATATTTGCATTTGAAATGGTGTATGGATTATACACGAAAATGAGTATATGGATACTGTACGTTTTTTTTTCTTTATCAAGCAAAGTTATCATTCAGTTAAATGCATATATATCAGCTGAATGAATTTGCGAAAATTACAAATGAAAATTACACATGAAATGGCTCTGTATACAGAAGAGAAGGCCGAGACCATTTCATCACATATTTATACAATATTGTACATGTGCTAGAGGCTGAGGTAAAAAATTGTCTCTAGTGTCTCTATAAATATAAGCGCTGTTCTCTAATAATAGTTCTACTTTAAGCAAAGTACCATGTGCTGGAAAAAATTATAAATATTTTTAATTTGAAAGAAAAATAATTTCGCTTTCAGGGGAAAAATAGTCCCAAAAGTTTTCAGTTGCTTTGTTTAACAGAACTGAAGGCCAAATTCAGAGTTCAGGGAACGCTGTGTGCTTGTTGTTTTTAAAAGTCATTCTCGTTGCTCAGGGGAGAACATCATATCAGACAGGCTCGCAAAAAATTGGTCTACAACATCAGGTGAAAGTTCGACCAAATACTGAAACTGTGCAGTTCTCTGCATGATTGCTATCATTGATGTTTGGATCAGCAATGCTCACAGAAGGTTGTACCTGTTTGGTGCTGCTTTCCTCTCGTACTTCACCGCCACCTACTCGTAATGGTGCAGTCTCAACTAATGCCGTCATCAGAATAGGTAGCCGCTGGGGACAACACATTGCATGAGTCGTTACCGGACCTAGCAAAGTATCGATATCCATTGGTACTGCTGATGGTAGTGTAAGACAGACGTCCAACACGTATTCTTCTCCGCATAGCAGACATCGAAGCACAGGTAAGATGCAATCTTGCCAGATTGGTCTGAATGAAAGAAACCAAGTTGCACTCAGATCTCTTAGCCGGGCTAATCCGAGGACTTTAGTTATTTTGTCTCGGTAGCGTATTGCTAGGATCGTTTCTTCCATCGTTGATGGAGTCTTGTCTGTTGCTTGGCTTGCCATATCGGAGCAGAAGGAACAAAAATAAAATTCCTGCTACGAGTCCCAAAATTAAAAGTAGGCCGCCAAAGACAGAATGGACAAAATTCAGGAAGATGCCCAGAACTGTTTCAAACGGTGTTAACAGTCCCGAAAAAATTGTACACTACATATGCGATGCCACTGGTATCAGACATGTTTAAAATTTGACTTAACATTTCTACGAAATGCACGGGGCAATTTGTCGATAAAAGGGTATGTATCTCTGCTGCTGTCCTTGCAACTTGCAGATCATACGTTTCTTTGGATGAGGTCAACGGCACAGTCGTCTGTAAAAGAATAGACTTCATTCTGCTTAAAATATCAATTCGAATAGAAGAGATATCCACATAAGGCCATATTGCCGCCTCCATGTCTGGATTGCTGTTTGGATACAATACTTGCATACAGCAAACAACCCTGGAAGTAACAGTTACGGGATAGCATTCTCCTGGCACCATGCCACAACAGCTGTGGTCAGTTATTATAACGTAGCTACTGTTGGAAAGCTGTCTGAAGAACAGTTCTATCTGTGTTGCAGGAGTGTCTTGCAGGGGACAAGAAAGGTTCTTTGAAGACCTTTCGCAGGCTCCATGCAAGTTAATACCTTGACACAGAAGTGTACCGCTTACCACTAAGGAATACCTCCTTTTTCCCTTCACTATAACATTTGTGTGTGTAAGATAAATCCCAGGTTGATTTGATGTATCCTTTACCCAACATTTCATACTGGCCTGCTGGTATATATTCTTGGCAATATTTAAACTGGAAAGTTGTTATCGGAATTGTAATTGTTCCGTGTATTATCCATTCAATGACAGGTCTCTCTGACATTGTCAATGGTAATCTCTCAAGTTTTTCAATGCTCAGAATCTTATAGTCTGCTCCTTTTTGTGCCAAACTGATTTGTTTATCAGATAGGTTAAAGATAGAAAATAATGATGTTATGTTGATTAGACGCCATGGCACGTAGCCTGAACGTAGGTTTTGCAAGGTCCAGCCTAGCTGTACAATAGAACGCAATTGGGACTGACCATGTTGTAACATTAGCAAGTCTTGCTCTATTATATAAAAGGCAGAAGATACAATATTGTCCAGTGAATATATTCTGGAAGACAGAGTCGTTAACCCATTGTCCACTACAGAAAGTGATTTTGCCAAATGTATACGATCAATTTCTTGTATTTTTTCTGCTGTTTCAATTTGCATTACTTTCCAAGCTTCGTTGTATGCAGTGTATATACCGGCCACTATGAAACGTTTTTGACTCTGTTTGCGAGGTCCCAGTATGAAATCCCGCAAGTCAGCACCTTCTTTAAGTAAAGTCAAGTGTTGCTTAATTTCAGCCAGTGTGGATTTCTGTAGCCACTCAAGGCATAATTTCCCTACACTGTATGTTGTAACTATCCCTGGATGTTGTCTCTGAGAATATCTTGGGTCTGGTCTGGTCAGCTTGAACCCCTGTTTTTTATTCAGGAATCTATCTTGACAGGCATTTGTGTCTGTGGGCCAGATCAACCATTTTTTCCAATCAGGATTTGTTCTGTTTTGGTGAAAAATATGGGATACGTCTATTTCCACATCTGTAGTGCTATTACTATCAGGTATGGGCATTGGAATAGACAGTTTATTTAAGTCTTTTATTTTTGCTAAACCAAGGCAAGTAGTTTGTTGAATGGTATCATTCAGGAATATTAGTTGTTCTGGGATCATGCAGGCTCTAAATAATGATTCTAGACCTTGTACCTGCCAGTCTTTTGTTCCCCAAATGGTTTTTGTTTCAATGTTATTTTTCAAAAATTCAAAACCAAATGTAGACATTTTGTCATAAACATTTTTCAGAATAAATCAATTTAGAATTTGTCAACATTGTTTTCATTCCTGTCTTATTTAACATTTTAAAATAAAACATTTCTGGATCACTGTTGTTAAACCCTGAGACGTATGTAAATTTCTCAAAAAATGTCTTTGAACTTCCTTTTGGAGGAGTTGGACAATGTTCACATTGATTATAAGTAAAAACATTTCTAGGTTGCGCAGATTTATGCAAATAATGATGACCATAGTGATTGTAACAGTATAATTCTTCATAATTTGATGAACCCTGTAAATAATCATGTTCTGTAAATTTAGCTGACATTACTAAATCTGACATCATATTATTAATATTTTCAAAGTTCCAATCATCGGAAAAAGAACTTGGTATCACAAAGTCACTTAAGGAAACCTTAAACTTGGGTGGATACTTCAAGAGCTCAATCGGGCCATATATTTCATAGTCAGTTCTGTCCCATGCTATACCCCCAGGTATTGGAGTGGCTGTGATGTTCAATGATGATAGTTCTCTTTTCTCAATGTGAGAGGATCTATGAGACTTTAGGACCAAGTTGATGTTCTGACTTGCTGTGCCCATTGTACTATATTTTCCATCAATGAATGTACCTAAGCATAAAACCATGATGAGCCAAAGCAGGAGGAAAAGTACACCTAACACAGTCCAAAATTCAATCCATGGTGAAATCAGTTATGTCTCTTTTAGTTGGTAAAAAAGCTTGGTTATTTTTCCTTTGAAAGTTTTTGTTGCTGGCTTGTCTCCAATTTCACTTGGATCATCGGAAAAGTCATCAAAGTTGTTGAAATAGCCAGATGCAGTTCTGTCAATTGGTGGGATTGCTTCCGGATTTCCATTGATCCTTGCATTTTCTTTTGTTAAAATTGTGCAGTCTGAAGCTACATTGTTGTAGACTGGTGTATCATTATGAATTGTTGCAATTTGGGTTTCAAGAGGCACAAGTTCCATGGCTTTGTTGCATAGTCCTTTTTTATTTACTGTTGGTTTATCAAATGTGATTAGTCTCTCAGTTTGAGCCTCTTGGATTGTAGCAAAGTTTGGTCTTCTGCTATTTCTTGGGAATCCACTGGGCCTACTACTTATTATCGGCCACATGATTGTGGTTTTACCAGGTCGATGGAAACAATTCTGTTTTCCTTTTTACCTGCAAGTGGCGGTAGTGCTACTGATCTTGTTCCGCTGACAGCTAAGACAGGTACTGCTTTTCTGTAAGAAGGCCCAAATTTCTTCTTCACCGCGATCTTCTCTCTGACCAGATCCCCAATCTTTGGAATCCAGACAGGTCTTGCTGGGACAGGTGGTTCTTCAGTGGTTGTTGGCTTAAACTTTGTGTTACTTAGACTTTTTCTTGTTTCAATCAAGTCCTGTAAAACAGCCAAAAGATCTTTGAAATCAAAAGTTTTTTCTTCTACCACTGAAGTTTGGCGATCCAGATCCTGGATAATCATTCTAATACCAAACAAAAGTTCATACGGACTGATACCTTTTAGAGAATTTCTTGGCATGTTATTAAGACTATGTTGGACACTTATTAAATGTTTGACCCACCCATCACCCGAACCTAATACCCTCGCCATTATAGATTGCTTTATGTCACGGTTTTTTCTTTCCACTACCGCATTTCCCTCAGGGTGGAAGGGAGAAGAGTACCGCAATTCAATGCCCATGCTGGTCATGGCCTCTTTGTAAGCGCGAGAGCTAAATGCAGGACCCTGGTCAGAATGTAGCATGCCAATTGCGTATGTGCCGATAAAGACTCGCACATCTTTTATAACAGTTCTGGCGTCAGCCGAGTGCTGGGGCCACATTTTTAAGTGAATTCTGTCCTAATATTTATGGGGACGCATTTCTCCGGCTGGATTTCAGCGCATAGATTGCCTGATGCTTTCTAATAAAGGTGTCCTGGCACTGGTCTGATCCGGTTCACAACTGCGATCTCTGTTGCAGTCTGGACAATCCATTGCAAATTTGTAAATTTGCAAGCTCATTCCCGGCCACCAGTATTCTGATTGTAATTCTATTAGAGATTTCAAGATCTCTTGGTGCCTTGGTCCCAGTCCCATGTGTGCATCTTCGATCAAGAAAACTCTCCGGTTTGTGTTTGGAATTACTCTATCCCCCACTCCAGGGATTTTAGCAAAAGAAACGGAGTTTGCGTCAATTATGTATGTAATACTGAGTGGATAGTTGAGAGGTAATACTGCATATTCGCCTTTTAACGATGCTTTTACCGCCAGCATGGTTTCTCCATCTATGTGTTTTTTTAACGCTTTTTTGTGGCTACGGAAGCCGGTTGAACCGCTTTTGCTGTGGCTCTATTAGCCAATGAATTTCCTGCAATGTGAACGCCATCACGTTGATGACTCAGTGTATGTATCACGTGAGTCTTTTGTAGTTCTTTCTGCAAAAGAACTATTTGTTCCCAAAGTGTTTTATGCTTTATTGTGGCACCTGTTTCATCTTTGTAACCATTTTTGCTCCATGTCTGCATGTCACTGTTGTATGATTTGACGCAGTAATGCGAATCGCACACTATTAGTGTGGGAATTTCGCGATCTGCATTTTCAAGCGCCATCTTTAAAGATCTTATTTCAGCTCGCTGAGCTGAACAGTTTCTGAGTGATTCAGTTTTGGTTATCATCGGTTTGAATTTACCAGAGCGCCAGCGACCTTTAACAATCGCGCATGCTGCATTGTAGGATTTTTTCTCTACATCGTAATGGTGTGCAAATCTGTCTATATAGATTACACAGGTATATTTCTCGAGAGGAAGAATTTCGATTGGCAGAGGATATTCTTGTTCGTATTCTAGTTCATCTAGTTTTTTCATTTTCGGGTCAAAATAGTATTTCACGTCTTCTGTAGCAAGACAATTTTCACATTGTATCCATTTTGGATCTAATGCCACTGTATTCAGATTGCGTGGACTTGTTAATGCCTCAAGAGCTGATTCTGCTGTATAAACAGTTATTCTCTTGCCTTGGGCTAGGGCTCTTTCTCTTGCTACAGCAGTTTGAACTGCTGTCAGAATTTTTTCTGTAGAACTGAATTTCATTTCAGCTTGAGTATACAAATTTGATGTGTAAGCTATAGATACCGTTTCTCCCTCATTAGAGGTCAGGTATGTAAATCTGCATCTTCCTGGGATGACTCGGATCACAAGGTTGCGTACGTTTTCGCCTGTTTGCAGTTTTGTTTTAGTTAACATGTCTGTCTGTAATGATCTCAAAATTTCTGTGTGCTTTTTGGTGTCAAGGACCTTTTCTCTAAAGGTCAATTTAGTGTTCCCCGGGAGCAGTACCCAAAAGCCCACCTTCCAGCAGCTCTGACTCTGCACTTTAAGAAAGTACGCAGATGATCAAAGTGGCTAGACGAGGGGAGGTAAGGGAGGGTACTGCGGGGAGGGAGATCTGGAACGAGAAAACACACTGGAACACTCGAACTCCTGTGTACACCAGCTAAATGTACTTGTATTCAGCACCTAGGAAAAACATCTGGTTAACAATCACTAGAGGCATTCCTTAGCATTGCTTTAGATAAGACAACATAACATCTGTTTTCCTATCTTGTACTCAGATTATGTCTCATTCCAGTTTAACTAAAATATAACACGAGATAACTGAACTTCTCAAGTAATCACCTTTGCATTGGTTTCATGCAAAGATTTCCCAAGGTTTGTAGTGTTAAATAACATCAGCAAGGTAGCGTTCATCAGACAACAAGGGTTAATACAGTATTCACTTCTAGTTCACAATGCCACTCAAAAGCGCTAGTTCACAATGTCACTCAAAAGCGTTAGTTCACAATGTCACTCAAATGCGCAATAGTAATATCCTTCCAATGCGCTACCAACAAGACTCGAAAATGAGTTAAAATACCACTCGAGAATGCTGCAGGCTAAAATACGAAATCGGGCTTTAAATGCCACACTAAGAAGAACTCAAAACGTTCGGGACTCTAGAATTCGGTCATCGCCAAATAAACCAAGTGAATCGGCACGACGAGAAGATTAGGCGTGGCTTCCGGCGTTCGTGCCCCAAAGAAGAAAAAGGTTACATCCTACCTGCTCTCAGGCAAGCGGAGATTCGTGGTAGTTTACTACCATTTCAGGAACTGCAGGCTTTCACTGGGGAAACTGCGGGGCTCCTCCGAAGACAGGAAACAGCTGCAGGATCCCTCCGACGAGCGAAGCAGAAGATGACGTGTCCCAGGAACCGGCAAGAATAATCCGCGCGGTCTCCAGGGCGTGGCCGCTTAAATACACCCAGAAGCGGGTACGGAGGCTGCAGAGGGAGAAAAAGGACTACAAAGCAAAGCAAACCTTCGAGACCCACATGGAGCGCAATAAGCATTGGCAAAGACAAGTTTGACAAAGCGCTACCACTCACTATTAAAACAAGCACTGGCAAACGGAGAGCAGAAGCATTGTTACATGCATTGATGAATGTCGTCAAATAAATGCACCAATGGAATTGAACTGATATTAGAATATTAGAAAGCATAGGCACACACAGTAAGGTTGAACAGGTACATATTGGCAACAAGCAACAAGCAGCAGAGGCTGGATCCTGACATTTGGAGTCCAATATATTGCTTTGAAATCAGGTTTTATTAATTCATAGAGTGGTTTAACCCTCTCTGCATAATTTAAAATGTATGTTCTACCGAAATTCAGGAAGCCTAGTATTGATTGTAAATTTTTGAGCGTTTTTGGTGCTTGGAGCACTGCTCACTTCTCTAGGAGGTTGTCTGCCAGGCTTTTGCCTTCACTTGATAATTCATATCCTAAAAATAGGACAGTTAGAGGGGCAATTCTTGACTTTTTAAAGTTGAATTTGTAACCCTCTGATGCGAACCCAAGAAGTATGGTGTTCACTCTTTTTAAATGAGTCTCCAGGTCATCGTCTGTAAGATAGATTTCATCGAGATATGATAATGCTGCATCATCATATATTTGTAGTAATTCTGTTACTCTTGCTGAGAATAATCCTGGGTTATTCTTGAATCCCTGTGGTAGTCGTCAAAATTGTTTTGCGACCCCATTATTGAGAAAGCGGTCAAATACCTGCTTTCTGGTGCAATATTTTGACAGAAGAATCCATTAGAGATATCTAATGTTGGTTTATATTTTTTGCGCACGATGTTGTTCATTAGTGCTGCACTGTGTGAATTTTGTACTGCAAAAGTTTTGCAACAGGAGTTTAAATGTCTGTAGTCCAAAACTAGGCAATATGAATCGTCTGGCTCGGAGACAGGAAACAAAGAATTGTTCATTTGTGAGGTGCATGTTTTATTCACCCCATGATATTCAAGTTGATCTAAGATCTCCCTGACTTGCTTTTTAGCTTCTTGTTTAACTGGGTACTGCCTTTGTGCAGTGGGTTGATTTTTTAACTGGATTTTATGGTGAGGAGAGTCCTCATCCCATCCTACATGATTTTTGTATAATGCAGGGGCTTGGGCCACTGCCCATTTTCTTGCGAATGTGTATTTTTTGTGAATTGGAAAATGATTTGAGAAGGCAGGCATAATCATTTCTTCGCCATGAGGGATTTCCCTGACAAACTCTGGTGGCCAGTCCTTTTCAGCTAACAGGATGTCATAGCCTTTAGAAAGATTCTCCCAAAAGAGACCTTTTATTTTCCTAGTTTTATCTCCCTCTATACGCAATGTTATTTCATATAGTTTATGGGGCACACTAATTCGTGTGTCTGAAGTTTCCACCTGAATGTATTCATTTGTGTCCACTGTCTCCAGAAGTTTCATCAGGATCTTGCGAGCTATGATTCACTTCTGCTGCGCTGTCTAGCATTGTCTGTGCCCACTCTCTGTTTTTCAGTTGTGTCCTCAGAATCCTCGGCATGTTTAATTTTAATACTTGCTACCTTCTTTCTTGGAAATTGTGATTTTTTACTTTGATGAGCAGGTTCTTTGTCTTTGGACTTGACTGCTCTTCCCTGTGTTCTGACCGTCCTCTTCCTCAGAGGCTTCCCTTTTTGGGAGACTTTCCTCCTCGGCCAGGAGATCTTTCTCTCCGTTGAGGAGACCTTCCTCTGGACTGGAATCATTTTTCTCTGGGAGTGGTTTGTTTATTACTATCCCAACTCTTTTTTGGAGTATTTAGATTATTTTTAATAAATGTTTTTCAGGATTTTCAGTTAGTTGGGGTTTTATTGGTTTCCCACCCAAACTATCTCTTCCTAGTTCTTCGTAGGATTTTTTCTATGATTCTGGTAAGTTCAAATGGTTGGTCTGTTATATCTGTCTCCTTCAATTGGCGGATTGCCACACATGCTGCTTCTCCTTTTATGTTGGCTAATAATATAGCAGATACCTGCTTAAAGTCTTTTAGCAATTTCATACCCAGAGTTAAAGCGGGTTCTGGACCGTATTCGTTCTGAATTTGTCGTAGTACATCTGGTATGACTGCCATAGACAGAACACCATGTGTTTTTGTGTAGATGGAAGCAAAGACCATGCCCCAAGTGTTACAGTCCTCCACATGTGGTTCGACCCCCATTGGGATGCAGATAGTCAGAATTCTGTGTTTTTCATGAGGTGTAGTATTAGGAAATGCTGCCTCTATTTGAGTTATTTTTTGAGCCAACCAGAATGGAATTTGTTCTCGTTTTATGGGTCTTTTACCAGGACATGATTGTATGTTCTGTGGTGTGATTTCGTTTGTATTCCCCTGATGAGGGGTTAGTTGTGGGATGTTAATTGCTGGTTGGACTGTTACAGTCCGCATGACATATTGGACCAATTGTCTATGTACCTTGGTTATAGAATGAAAGAGGTCTTGTATCTCGCTTCTCAGGACTCGATCTCCCAGCAACCCGCGAGGGTAACTTGGGAACACCGGAGCTGGATTTCTCGGCGTGCGAAAAGGCAGCTTCTCCAGCGCGTCAAAAGGGGAGGGGCGGCTTCCTTCGGGTCTCGCATCAGCTGGGCTTCGGTTAAGTAGATAGCCGCTCTGCTCCACACCACTGTGTGTTTGCTTAAGGCAACGTTGGTATATTTATACCTGAAAGGAGCCGGGTTTGACATAAGGTTGGACATAAGACGTCACTAGTAACTGACAGTTCTTTCTGGACTCCAGGAGTTCTTGTGCAAATCAAAACAAAGCAGGGGAATTCCTGGGCTGCTGGAGGCTTGGTTTGTTTAAAGAACGCGTTGTGCTTTCTAGGAGTCTATGGGAGTAGCCTTGCCGTGCTTTGGACTGCATGGGCTATTACTAACTATGGATATGATTCTTATGCCTTTATAAGGATACTATTTATTATAACCACATAAGGGCATGAATCGGGAATATCAAATTAGGGTCCTAGAAAGAAATATAACAATTTGAGCCCCGGGGGATGGGGTCCTCGGGAATCCGCACTGTAAGCATCTTGAAGAGAGGTCTGGATGCACTATGAAGGTTTCTGTAAATGAAGTGGCAGTTTGAAAAGTGAGATTTTTTCTAAAATGTTGTACAACATGCAGTTTTGAAAAAAGAAAAGGATTGATTAGTTGTTCGAAAACATTCTGCACTAAGCTACGATGAATGTTTCTGTGTTTTAGAAGGCTGATTTTTATTGGTTAAGAATAAGTGTTAGCAAAGAACGTTAAATAAAATAAGCTGGTATATTCTCAAGTGAAGCATACTTGCTGTTTTAATTTGCAACAATGTATGATGAACTTTTCACCTGTGTGCTGAGTTAGGTGTTCCCAGAAGTGTTTCTATGGTAACTGGCAGATTTTGAAATGGAGGAAGGGTTGAAAGTTTTGTCATTTGGAAAGGGTGCAAAAGTTCAAGCAATATAAATGTGTTTTGTTTTGAATTTAATGTGGGAATAAATGTGATTTTTTATTTATCTGTATATGTGTGTAGATTGAGTGTGTAGTTTGATCTGAAAAGTTTGCTATTTGCTATAGGACTTCCTGATCCCGTAGGACTGCTTAGGGGGATTTACAATGATGTACAAGTTCAAAATATTTGATGGCCTTTGTTGAGCCTTTGATGGCCCTCGGGAGCACCGTCTCCGAGGGTCGGCTCTTGTAGTGTTATAGGTTGCCTATTCGTGGGAGTCTGCTGTTTGCTATGGTTGGACGAGAGTTCTCTTTTAAGTAGGAAAGCAGATTGTTTTATGTCTGAGAGAGCAGCAGGCCCGGCTCCAGGAATTTTTATTTTGGTGGGCCAAGGGCGCATTCGGGTGGGCCACTGCAGGCCCAATTTGTTGCTTCTGGAGGTAGCCTACAAGCCCTAGATTACAACATATGTACTTGCTAACAGGCTGCATGAGACAACGGATTGCTTCTGTGTGTACCCAGAGCATGTGGAGAGTTATTTGAAAGTAAGACCAATGTGTGGACCTAACTGCAAACCCTCGAATTCCAGCTCCCTGGCTTCAACACAAGTACTTGAATGCTAAGCATATTATGAAAAATTCAAGATTAAGGAAGTCCCTATTACTACACGAAAGCCTTGACACCATTGCACTAGAAAGGCTGGCAATTTACTCATTGCAATTTGCCCAACACTTATTTCTCTGCACAAATGTAACTTTATACATTTTATTTTCTTGTCATTTTTTTGCAAAGTACTTCCATAGATAAAAATTCTTGAAAAACAGTAGCACATTTGAAAAAAGAGAAAGGAGTATTTTTGAAAACTGCCAGCAGTATTCACACCGGCCATTTCAAAACTGCCAGTTCCGGTCAGAGGTAATCTTCTATTGTTCTTTGAAAACTCCCTTACAAACTCATCCATACAAAGGTTTGCCGTGAGCTCTTTCTCATGTGCTAAAATAGTCAAATTCTGTTTCCAATCACGATTCCTTGTGCGTCGGAAAGGTGCGAGGACGCGGGATAGGTTTGAAAAGGAGCTCTCACAGGCTGCGGTTGAAGGCCTTATAACCAGCGCAGATACATACATTTCATGAAGTGCTGGGAAAGCTTCAGCATAATCACGTACCAGTTTACAAACAGTGGCAACATCTGCACCATCTGGTACTTTCTTTTGTAACAATGGTTTTGAAACAGTTAGTTCTGCTGCAAGAGTCACTTAAGGTTTGAGCCAGATGCCTGGTCAGCTCAAGGTCCTCTTTGATCCCTGTGCTCCAAAACAAGCCAAGCTTTCATTTGGCTTCTGCCTGCTGCCCAGGGTGTAATGTCATATGCCAAGTATGAAAGATAAAGCATTAATCTGTAATGCAAAAAAGGAGAGTGAGACACCTATCTATTGAGTGAATTGCACAATGTGAAATTACAAAACCTGGGATCAATCCTGGCTTTTTTGCTTGACCCAATTGTGTGATCCGAGCCAAATCTTTATTTCCAACAGCCTCCTTTATTTATCATCACATAAGAGTGCACCTTCAAATACATGTGTTCTAGCTGTGCACCATAGAAAACACATTTTCTGTTCAATTTAGTATACTATAATAATGCTTCTTCTGCACTAAGAATCTAAGCCACAAGTAGGTCACACATAACAGCTGGCCTTTTAGTTCAGATTTGATTAATACAGAAATGGCACTGGAGGCAAGAATCCTAGTTGATGTGCACCGAGTGAACTGTGAGTGAGGTTTAACATGTGAGTATTTAAAAGTTCAAAAACAGTAGGGCAATAATCAGCCTGGAGGCAGTTTTCAAGACGGCAAAGCAGGAGTACTACAAGTCACTATTTAAATGTAATGTAAAGGACTTTAGTGATTATTAATGCAGAAATAGCAGGGCTGCAAATCAGGACTAAGATGCATTGTAAGAGCTCAAGAATCCAGAAGTGCAGGAGGTCTATTTTTGGAGTACTTATTTGCCCCAGAGAAGCTTAGTAGTCTCTATTCAGAGTAACTATTTGCTCATGAGAACATGCAGTAATCTCCTTCCTGAGAACCTATTTGCTCCTTAGTAGTGCTGGTACTCTTCATGCAGAGAAACCTATTTCCTCCAGAGAAGTGATGTTACCCCTCTGGAAAATCTCTTCAACATTTAAGAAAGGACTTGTTTTAATATTGAAGAGATTTCACAGGCGGTATGCTGTACAATTTACAGTGCAAGCTTTCAGTTCTCGGCTTGTTGCCAGGGTCTTTGAACCAAGCCAAACAGATTGCTCAACTGCCTCGGCTCTTCCTGTTAATTTGTTGTCCCACCCACCCCTAGAGATGGGCCCATATATCTAGCAAGGCCTACTTCAGGGCCCTTATTTATCTCTCCTTAGTCTTACAAGGCCCAGTAAAATGCATTATTTTGCAAATCTTTCTAATCGTTAACACTCTCAAAAAGTGTTTCGTTCCCCATGCAAGGTCCCTTTGATGGGAAGAGGAGGTTTCTGAGGTGGGAGTATCAGGCAAGTAACACTACTCAGCCTCCCTTGTCGCCAGCCTTCAGAGGAAATCTCTCTTCATTAATACATCCTCCTGACCCACACTCTGCAGCACACTACCTTCAAGGCCTGATTATCAATTTTCTACCATCCCTCTACCGTGCACCTTATCTCACAGCTAACCTTGGTCCCCAGCCCCATATCAGCCATTGCCTGGCTTCATTTTCCTTATTCCCACTAAATAAACATTAGTAAAATCACCTTCAAACTCAAAACCATGAATATAACAGTAAATATAATTTGCACACACTTTAAAAATATGTTACACTGTGGCCCTAATGACCCAACTGCTAATTATATAAGCAAAAACAGAAAGGCCATTACAGGGTCTATTTTAGTGCTGGTGCGAAAGTATTTATTGGCGTCCCTCCACTGACCTCTTTCTCGATAGACACCTTTACTACCACCCTCCAACAGTGCACTTCATCTCTCCAAAGCCCCTCCCCATGACCTCCTCATGGGGAGGGGTGTAAAGGGGTGTATCTTTTCCTCATTCAGGAGAAAAACGCTTGAGGCGGTAACTATCGCTTCATGGGCATCGGAACTTTGGGGACTCTACGGGGCATCTCGAGCAGTAACCAAGTAGGTTTACCGCGAGACGATCAGAAGCCGCAAGTGACGGATACTTGCCGTCTTGGAAGTTCCGATGCCCATGAAGTGATAGTTACCGCCTCAAGTGTTTTTCTCCTGAATGAAGAAAAGACACACCCTTTTACACCAGATCACAATTTTGTGGTCTTCAAATTGAACGAGGGTTGGGCGCACCTTAGCGTGTGCGGACCACCCCGTCCAATCTTCACGGTCCTGACGAAAACCTAAGAATCTTTTTAAATGGTTCAAACATGTAGACCCTATTATGTATTTTTTCTTATAATATTCACATAGCACACTTCGCTATTTTTAACGTATTACACTTTTTGAGACACCAAAGCCTTCCTAACTAGGCACGGGTGCCACACTGGTTTTATAGGTGTTCAAGCACTCAAGAATAAAGTCTTGAAGTGAGTAGTTTTGGCCCCTTTTTAACACACTTGTCACTGTAATTTTATGCACATATAAAAGAAAAAAAGAAACCCGCTCCACTATAGTCAGGTTTCTTAGTAGCACACCCTGTGGGCACTCGGCCTATGGGGTGGGACCCCGATGATGAAGCATGTCACCAACCAGGCTGGTGAGTGAGGGGTCTTCTTCAAGGACATGCATTGTCCGGAAACGGGTTGGGGAACACTGTGCTGACCTGAGTAAGCATGGGCGGAAAATCCGTTTCGCTCTCGGATTTTGCGGATTTTCGGTAAATTCACAATCCGCGAGATTCGCGAATCTCCCGCAAAATCCGCAAATCCGCGAGCAGCGGATTTTGCTCGCACTGCTCGCACTGTTCGTGTGAGTTCGCGGCTTCCCAGTACAACTTCGCGCCCCGCGAATAAGTGCAAAATTGCAGAAATACGATCTTAGCAAAACTGAAACTACTTACCAGGTTCAAAAGTTCAGGCTCATCATTAGTAGCCATTTCCTGTAGTGCTTCCTGAGGGGCCCCTCCAGAGTTCAGTTGCCAGTTGCAACTATTATGTGACCCTGCTCTGAACCTCAGAATAGTTACACATATGCCACAAAGGTCCTGAATTACAGCTAAGGGAGACAAGCAGGAGCCAGGCTGGAAGTTCAAATCCATTAATCAGCCCCTAATTCATTATTGTCAGTTGGGGCAGGGCAGGTGTTGTAACTAATTTTGCAACAATGAAAGCACTTAGCAAGTGCAAAAGATCACTAATCAGGAAGCACTAAGGAAGCAGGTGCCAGCTAAAAAAATATTCTGTGACACATTAATCAGCCCCAAATTAATTCAGGTCACTTGAGGCAGGGAAGGTGTGCTTGCGTTGCCACAATAATGTACACTGACTGGACAACCAGAGGGTGCTGTGATGAAACAGAGGGTGGCATGTGTGGGCCAGAGGGTGGCATGAGTAGTCAGAGAGTGGCAGTGGTGACAGAGAGTGGCAGTGATGAAGTAGAGTGTCCCAAACAGGCTGGACACGTAGAAACAACAAGTTCGCGAAACTTGCGACCCGACAGGTAAGTTCGCAATTTGCGAAAGTGTACAAAACCCTCGCGAACTGGCAGAAACCCGCGCAAACACCCAAAAAAAAAAATCCGCAAATTCGCAAGAATTCGCGGATTTTGCGGATTGCGAGTTCGCAAATCCTAAAATTCGCGAACGCGAGATTCGCAAAATTCGCCCATGCTTAGACCTGAGCTTTTTAGCTCTAGAAGCAGAGATTGTTCTGTGTTTTCCCTCAGGGGGTACTCCTCCACTGTTGTTACATTTAACCCCGGGTACCAGGAGTTCCCACCTCACATAGTCTGTGTAACTTCCCTAACTCTCTCCTCTGTTATATATACCCCTCTGCGGATTCCCTCATTGCCACCTTCCTCCCAGACTCCCACCTTTGCCCCTCATCACTCCAAAGCCCCCCATGACCTTCCCCTCATGACCTCCTGCTCAGACTTCCTCCCTACCACCCTCCACCAGTGCCTCTCATCACACCAAAGCCCCTCCCCCATGACCTCCTCCTCAGATTCCCTCACAAACAACCTCCACCAGTGCCCCTCATCTCTCCGTATCTCCACCCCCCAGGACTTCCTCCTCGGATTACTTCATTGCCACCCTCCACCAGTGCCCCTCATCACTCCAAAGCCTCACCCCCATGATGTCCCCCTCGGATTCCTTAATTGCCACCTTCCAACAGTGCCCATCATTTCGCCGTAGCCCCTTTCTCATATGCATTTTATTTGTTGTATAGCGCTACTCATAGTGTACGGTGTCACAGTACTGTACATCACTCACACTATGCAGGGAAAATGATTAATAATAATATGCAAATCAGCCTATAGGGAATGTCACATGAGGATTAGCAGGTGTAGGAATCACATGTCATCCATGCTGCTGTCCAGAGGGTTGGGTCTGGAGAAGCACACACACACACAGGATTTAAAGCATACCCCAGTGGTTGGCTTTACTGATTAGAATGTATATCTGGCCAAACTCTTTTTTGCAACATTAGAATAATTAATAAAAGACTGGGAAAATTTGAACTAACTAGCAATACAAAAACAAACTAATGAGTGATGTCACTGACCATGTCATGAGTGATGTAATATGTGATGTCATCAGCAGTGCATTGCACGCGCAAGTTATAGTGAGTCCGACTAACTATAATGTGGGAATTTCAATGGTTTTATGTCAGTAAAATTTCCAGCTAACTTTAACTGGTGTGAAACCTCTGTTTTTTTCAGTGAATTTAATAGGTTTTTTAAATGCTAAATCCTAACTATAACTGGTGTGAAACCTCTGGTTTTTCAGTGAATTTCAAAGGTTTTTTAAATGCTAATTCCTAACTATAACTGGTGTGAAACCTCTGGTTTTTCAGTGAATTTCATAGTTTTTTTTAATGCTAATTCCTAACTATAACTGGTGTGAAACCTCTGTTTTTTTCAGTGAATTTCATAGGTTTTTTTATTGCTAATTCCTAACTATAACTGGTGTGAAACCTCTGTTTTTTTCAGTGAATTTCATAGGTTTTTTTAATGCTAATTTCTAACTATAACTGGTGTGAAACCTTTGTTTTTTTCTGTGAATTTCATAGGTTTTTTAACTGCTAATTTTTAACTTTTTATAGGGCTTCATACCTATGTACTTTTTAGTGAATTTCTAAGCTTATTTTTTTGCAAATGTCTATAGCTGAGAAAGGTATGTTTTTCTATAAATGAACCCTATATTGTATATTAAGATAATATTTTTGTTTTAAAATAGTATTTTACTTTTTTTATATTTGTCTCTGGAGCGCTCCCGGTGCGCGTACGGGTGAACGCCCCGGTGCACGTACCGGTGCGCGTCCCGTCAGCGCACCAACAAAAAAAAAAGAAAAAAATAATAATGAAGGAGTGAGCATGAAGAATGGGGACAGAGAGAGTGGTGTTAAGACAAAGAGAGCTAGAGGGAGGAACACAGAAGGACTGTGTAATAGATAGTAAGACAGAGAAAAGGTGTAAGAGGAAGTAATTGAGAAAAAGAAAATGAATAAGGGAGCAAAAGAAGAGAAGAAAGAGGAAGAAGACTAAAGCAGAGGTTCTGGGAAAATGTGAATGGGTGATGAAAGTAAAAGGAAGGAGACTTAAGTGTGGGGAATGACAGATAGTGACGGAACCAGAGAAAAAAAACAGTAGTGACGGAGGGAAAGAAAATAGCAGTGAGTGTAAGTTAAGAGGAGTGAAAGAGGGTGGATATAAGTGAATAAGGGTAAGACATGGGGAGTGACAGAGAGAAAGAAGAGAGAGAGTAAAGGAAGGAGTGTCACAAAGGGACTAAGTGAACCAGTAAAAAAGGTAAGTGAAGGAGTGTGGATAAGCAGAGGTAATGAAAGAAGTTGAATGTGGTAGGAAGTAAACATGGAGGATAAGAATAAGTGTGGGAAGCAAAGTAAGGAAACAGGGGTGAGGTAGAGTGAGAGAAAAGTAGTGAGGTTAAAGCAAAGGGTGATAAGAAAGTACATTTTGTAAACACACTTACCATATAATTAATGAAAACTTGTATCTGTGAAAGACAAAAGAAAAAACACGTTATAATTAGTTAAAAATATATATTAAAATACAAGAAACAGTTCAAGAGGTTTAAAAATCTAAAAAAGTTTACTAAGAAATAAAGCAATAGTGAAGGATACAAAAACAGAAATAAAGTAATGTAGAAAGAGAAAAAAGAAGGAAAAAGAAATAGAAAGAGAACAAATTACTGAAGGTAAGTAAGATACTAAAAGAATGTGAGATACCAAAATGAAATCAGGAAAGATAAGAAAGTAAAAGGAAAATGAGTGAAAAGGAGAGGAGTCTGAATGAGGAACTATTAATAAAAAAGAGGAATAGAAGATGACTGAGAGTGAGTGAAGGGGAGTCACAGAGTGAAGGGATGAAGGGAATGAGGTTAATATAGAACGATGAATGAAACAGGAGTGAGAGAGTAAGTACACAGAAAAACAAAGGGAAGGACTAAGTGAACTACAGTACAATGAGTGCGAAAGAAAAAAATGGAGAAAAAGAAAGACAGAGAGGGGAAGAAAACTAAAGCAGTGGTACTGAGAGAATGTGAAAAAGATAAAAAGTGGTGGAAGGAAGAGAGGAAATGCAGACAGTTCAAATTGGATTGAGAAGTTGTGAATGAAGTGCAGTAAAGGAACAGCGATGAAACAAAGTTAAAAAAAGCAGTGTAAATGAGTAAAGAGAGGTAAATAAGGGTGAAAAAGGAAAATGAGTGTAAGACAATGTGAATACAATATAAATTACACAATGCAAACTATACAATAACTTCTACAATATGTTACATTATTCATTTTTGCTGTTCTCAGAATATATTGAATTTCACTTAAATTAGTGAGTTCAAAGTCTTCATCATATAACAGCGGGAAAAAAACACAATCTAAAAGATTGTGTTTAAAAAAAAACATTCAAACATACATCTCATATATGTACACTAATCTTTGATTCACTTACTTTTCCGTGAGGCCAAATAGAAGATAGTGAAGGTCCTTTTGGTGGAAAAAAGTCAGCTGTGCTCTATAACTTCCATTTCATCGACTTCCTATGAAAAAAGATCTAAGAACATCATACCTTACACTTTCCTCACGGCCAATTTGTGTCAGATATATCAGTATTTTTTACTTTGAGATCCACTTAAAGTATCTATATGAGATAAATAATTTAAAACATTAGATTAACTAACTAACTAACTAACTTTTATTATCTATTCCCGTCTTCAAAGGCCAATTCCCTTTACTAAAACTTTGGTTTTAAAAACACTAGATAAGAATTTGTAGAGTCATAAGGCAAACATTATTTATAAGTTAAATGCGAATCATTGCAGTAACTCCATCCTTTTTCACATTTTAAGTAGCATGTATAATGTCCTGAGGTTGTCGAAGAACCGTCATGATAAATAATAGCTTCAGTTGTAAAGGTTCTTCCTGAAATTGATAACTGAGAAGCCACAACATTTTTGATAGAAGTTGTCAATTTAGTTAGGTCTACATCGTTGGAAAACTAAAATGATATACTGCCCATAACTTTGTATAAATAATGTGGATAGCATTGGATAGTTACATTGAGTACCCACCATATTATGATCTGCTGCTTTAACTAGATTTTTAAATGACACTGATTTACAGTCAGGTAAAGTCAAATATATAAATCTTTAAATGTCTATTCTAGTAGTACTTGATGAACTACAATTGTGGCAGTCATGCTGCCATTGATAAGAAAAGCTGAAAAGATTATTTATATCTACATCTTCATCTTCCAAAACACCAAACATATACATTAAAAATTCCTGATAAACCTGCTGAATGTTCTGTGAAAATGTATCTTGACCAGAACACATATCTAAAATATTTCGAATTTCTGTTACGCTTTCTATTTTTGCTCTATCACTGCTACATTTCTCAAACACAGAATTCAATAAACCACACAATCTTTGATCCCGATTTTCAACAATCTGTTCTTGTAAAATTTTAAGAAAAAAAACAACATTAACCACTACATTAGCATAGCAGTTGACACCAGAACTATTTTCAAACTGAAATCCAACAACATTTTCTTCACAATTCTTTTTCTTCCTGTTTTCAATTACAGTTTTGTCTACTTTTTGTCTTTTTGCTACTACCTCACTGCAATTACTCTAATTTCTTCTTTTTCGGCCTACCATACGTTTTTCAAACAGAGGATATTGAGGCAAATGTGGAGCATACTCTCTTCTTAACCTATTGTATTCTTTAACACAATCTAGATCTGCACACATTTTTCTCTCATCACACTCAATCAAGTACAATCCTGATAAAGTTCTGACTCGAGATAATGCCACATATGCCATACCCTCTTTAAACACAGATCTTCCAATGTTCACTAAAGCATTGTCTACACTTAAACCTTGAGATTTATGAATTGTTACTGCATATGCCAAACAAACAGGAAACTGTTTTCGGCGAACATATAAGTCTTTTACAAGTAAAAATCTAGCAGAACAATGACTGATTTGTTGTACTTGCTCAATGCCATCAAATTATTTTTTTTAAAATTCAATTCCATCTCTATTTCTATAATTCACAAAATCAACAACATAACCCATTGCTCCATTTACCAGACCTCTTTCAACATTTAAATTCCTTCGCAAAATGATACGACAATTTAAACACGCATTCAGAGTCTTTTCAAAACCAGCTGTTTTAGAAATACTTTTCTCTAATGAATCCAATTTAGTTTTCAAATTTTCAGACAAAACAATTGTTGCACCCATATGCTCTATTTTATCTATTGCTTCCAGTTTCGCAATCTCTTCATTTTCTAACTCTAACATTTTGTTGTTGAAGATGGAACATTCTTGCAGAGTTGGCATCAAACATATCCCAGATTTCTTCTCAGTCATTTTTTAAAAAATATTCTCTGGAAGAATGTTTTCATTTGGATACAAATTTGAAATTAATCGACCATGTAAAGCTTCTTTCCCAAGCTCGCTTACTTTTCCAATTCTTACATCTTGTAGAATATTTTTATAATCTTCATCCTTTGCCTGTCGAATATTTTGAAGCAGTTCAGCATATTTAAAATTTAACCATATATTAACGTTTCCAATGCTTCCAAGGGACTTCCTAGTATCTTCATGTGTGAGCATTTTAAACACTGGCTGTCCTTTTACTGGAGTCAACTGCAATAGATCTCCAAAAACAATAATGTGTTTTCCTCCAAATAACACATCATACTCTGTTCTAAGAATTTCTTGCATTCTCAAATGCACAAAAGCAAGCATTAGATTTGAGACCATGCTTACTTCATCAATAATAAGAAGTTTCATTTTCTTCAAGACTCTTGAAACTTCAGAACACGCATCTCCAGATAACTTGTTGTAATGCAATTTATTATCATGCTCAACTGGCAGCATCAGTAAACGATGTAGAGTAATCCCTTTAATGTTATGTGCTGCCAGACCAGTTGGAGCAGTTACAACACAAGACAGCGGTGAATTAGTCCTTTTCTGCAGATAACTTGCAATGGCTTTAATTAGAAAACTTTTTCCTGTCCCCGCTTCTCCACTTACGTACAGTCGTTGAGGGTCAAATGATGTATATGAGCACTCTTTTTTCTCATGTCTGAATCCATGTTCAATCTGCTCTGTGACTTCATCATATATCTTTTTCTGCTCAACGTTTAGTAGCTTTACCAAATCTTCTAAGTTAACTCCATCCTCTTGAGCTTGTTCCATAGCTCTTTCCACCTCATCCATGGCAGTGGCAGCTTCATTTTGGATAATAGGTCCTCCTAGTGGATCCTGACTCAATGAAGTAGAACTCTGACTGTCTTGAGAACTGTCTCTAGCTATCTCTTCAGCAATTGTAGTTTCTTGCTCTATTTCTTCGTTCAACATTTGCAGATAATTTAGAAAAATAGGACATTCTATGGTATCCTTAGTTGCATTAAAAGAGTCTTCATAACAGAGAAAATCTCCAAGTAGTTCCTCTTCTGTACGCCATGGCTTAAAGAGTTGCAAAAGAGCTAAATAGTAAAATTCTCTTTTGTCTGGAGCTTCACAACTCAATTTTCGATGATTATTCAAATGGCCTTTTTTCTGCTTCACTAGACATCCTTCATAGCCAATGACTGCATATTGTCCATTATTGATATCTTCTGTGATGTTCCTCTTATAATTGTAGTTTTGCAGAACTTCATACAAACAAGTGTTCTCAAGGTGAGTACTTCTATTTGGATAGTATGTATCCAACATATTTGTCTTCAAAATATCTGTACTGTTTGGTTCTTTCTCCGCCAAATATTCAATTTTTTGTACAGATTTCAAAACTCGGTTCCGTGTTGCAGCAAGACCTAGACTCACCCAAATGATTGTTCTTGATTTGGCATAGAGACTTGCTGATGATAACCGATCAGAACATTCATATGCTCCAATTTCTCGATGCGACAACATCTTCAGACTGAAACTATATAATTTCTTGCTTAGACTCTTTTCATGTGAAATGTCCTCCCACATTTCCTTCAGTTCTGTCTTTTCTTTTTTGGTGATGTAAGATGTCACATATCGAGCCACAGCAATAGAATTGTCAGGAATGAACTGAATATCCATGTTAGCATTCCACATGGACAAAATCCCTGGGTTGTAATCGTTGATGTACTTAGATTCTTCATTTCTTTTCAAATTGTATGTATTTTTGGGAGATTTCCTCGTCACAGTATGTCGTAGAGATGACATCAAATTATTTACTCTTCCCTTAGAAATCACTGGTCGTGGAAACGCAAAACAAAATTTTGTGTAGTACTTTTCCTTGTTTTTAAATTTTCGACGACAGTACTTTCCACAACGATGAGATTGAAAACGTAAAACTTGTTGCCTTAAACTGTTTTCTTCAGTAGATTTTGGAATAGCACATGTTGAATACTCTTCAATGAAACTCATCACTGTTTCATCCAAATCTGATCCAAATTTGGGTGCATCTTTAATCCATAACAACATATGTATATGAGGAGCAACTCTCGCTTGATATTCCTTCCTCCAAAAGAAATCCAAAACCTCTCCAAGGGGAGGATTTTTTTTGTTGGTAATAAAAGACATCATAGCTTCAAATCTATGATTAAAATGTCTGCAAACATTTACTGGATCCAAAGAACACAGTTCTCCAGGTGTTTTCAATTCTATATGTTGTATGTTTCCATTTGCCTCTCGTAGAAATTCAAGTAAGTCGTCCCATGCATACTCAGCACAGCTAAGAGTGAGGAACCATGTAGGAGTTCCTACGTTTCTTAGCATACATTTCAATTCTCCATGACGACGGAACCAATACTCATTGGTTCCACGTTGACATGCCATGAGATTGATTAGCTGAGATTCCAAAATACTATCTTGCAGATTGACTTTCTCCATAAAGTCCCTTGCAGAAACATTTTGCAGATGAGCTCCACTTTTCAGTATATGATTAACTGCATAAGAAAGCCCAGACAAATCACTTTCAAACAGTAGATGAAACAAATACGGAATACATTGACGAAACCTTGGATCTTCAGCATATAATCTTAAAGTCCGGTATTCAGCTGCAGGAATTTGAACTGGTCGCTTGTCAAATCGTCCACCACGACCTGTTGGAAATAACTGTGGAAAACAACGAGCTTCCAAACTTTCTTCCCATACACTAATAGGACTTCCTTTTGCTGCTTTCATTTGAAACAAGTCAATTGCATTCCCCATTACTTCTTTGGAATGCAAAGGATGAACAGTATAATGTTCATATATTTCTTCATTTCTAGACACATCAACTTTTTCAATTTGTCCAACTGAACAATCACTGTCTTCTTCTGTAGCTGTTTCCTCTGCTCCAACACTTACATCTTTATAGTACTCATTGTTTTTGACCAAATACAACGTTGCCTTTTTGACTTTCCTAACATCCACTAAATCTTGCCAGATTTTCTTACTCTTTGTCGGAACCCCATTAACTAGAATAACTAGAGGATCCTCTTCTACTCTTTCTACACCAATTGTATCAATATTTTTCTTCACATCTAGAGGCAAATAAACAACTCTTCCCTTTAATCCTCTTTGTAAATCTGTAGGAGGTAATTTTCCTATCTTAGGCTCCATGCGAACAATAGCTTGAAAAGGATGGACACATTGAATCAAAATTGATTCATAAGTATTTAAATCCATCAATTCATAAGGAATATCTATCAACTGAAGATTACTATAAACTGCTCTAGCAGGCATTGTATTTTCATTTAATTTTTTCAAACAATAATTACAAATACGCTGATCAAAACTCAAATCAAAAGAATTCTCCACCAACAAATAACTTACAAAATCCTTCCATTCACTATTA
This sequence comes from Lissotriton vulgaris, assembly GCF_964263255.1. Classification (NCBI taxonomy): domain Eukaryota; kingdom Metazoa; phylum Chordata; class Amphibia; order Caudata; family Salamandridae; genus Lissotriton; species Lissotriton vulgaris. The sequence goes on from NC_141691.1 coordinate 1,027,956,758, forward strand.
TTTTCAAATTCACATTTCGCATATAAATCAACTAACCTAGTCTGAATCTTATAATGAGTCCGTCGACAACACACACAAGTTAAATTAGGCCTTTCACTTGATTTCACCTTAAACTTGGTAATTTCCTCGTCAAACTTTTCTGTACTTGAAATCTGTCCATTATCTTCCACATTACCATCCATTACTATATCCATTTCTACACTGTCCTCTTTGTTCCCAAAATAACAAAACTCAATTTCTTCACAAATAGTCTTCACATCCACTTCAGATCCATGCAAAAGAGCACTGTTTAACTGTTTAAGCTCAAGTGCTGGACTTTTTGCATAATACAACTTTCTCACTAATTTCCTCACCTTATTATGATGCACTGCTAACATCCTAAAATGATGAAAAACACTCTGACATACTTTTCTAGAAAGGCAAGCCAGTGAATGCCCATGCAAACCTGTGCTTTCTCTCACTCTGCAAGGATCTAACTCTTGCAAGATCTTCATTTTTTGTTTGAGACTTTTCTTACTATATGTACGTAAGAAATTTCGAAGCAAATCGATTGAATCCTGTCGCACACTACAAATACTACTGCACTTCCATGTGTACACTGGACCCTTAGTACGTCTCCCTAAAACTTCATGAGCTAACACCTCTTCTGCATCTCTAGACACAAGTTTCTCTTTTTCCATCACACAACCATCTTTCACCTCATATGCTCGACCACTGGTGTCAACTGCATGAACCAAATCATTTTCCTGAAAGTAACTCTCCTCATTGAAAAATGGCTCAGAACTTGAACTATGCATCCATTCGCCAGAAAATACTTCACAAAAATGTGTCCAATTAATAATTCTTTTCCATCTACTGTTCGATTTGAAAACATCAAATGCCTTATTAAGTACCATAATTCTATTGATTACTAAAATAAATAATTGTTTCTTAACTTCAAAAGCCTGATCAACAATCTTCTCTACACGTTTCTTTTTCTTGTAAAAAGCAGTTCTCTGTTTACCTTTCTTATCATTTTTTAGCAAATTTAAAACTACCCTATTGCGAAGCATTCGCCTACGAATGTCCCTAAATTGATTTACCCTTCTATTGCTATCCATTCTCTTCTCTCCTGCTCCAATCGAGACATTTTTTGTGGGCCTCTCCTTCCTTTTTAGATTTGCTGTCTCCTTCTGAATATTCACATCACCAATATAATTTTTTTTTGTACGACATATGTTGCGAAGAAAAGACTTAATTGGCTTACCAGGAGCTTTTCTGGTGTTTTTTGAAGTAGTTGTTGTAGAGGATTCTGTAAATTCTGTTGCTGATGTTCTCCTTTTACGTATGGTATTTTTGATACTTCTTTGCCTTGAAGGCATTTTTGCTTGCTTTTCAGAATTTGATTTGAATCTGTTGTTCTGAAAAATAAAACACATGAAAGACCACTATTAGCAAACAACAAAGTAATGACAAAAAGCAAAGAATATAAACAATAAATTGCAACATATTTAAGTTTATACAACATCAATTCAGGGCCTTATTTATGAAGGCCTTGCACCACCAGTGCAACACATGTTGCATTCCAAAAATACAAATCCTCTACCTTGCAAATGTTGATATCAAGCATTATCAAAAAGCAGAACACAAACCAAGAGCAAAGAAACTCAAGGCCTTATTTATGAAAGCCTTGCGCCAGAAGAGCGTCACTTATTTCCCATGTATAAAGTGACATACCTACGCCACAAGACAATCATAAATAACAGCCAAATACAAAATTCCATTGATTTGCCCCCAAAATCGTTTTTTGATTAACATTTAAAAAACACAGGGCAGAACCTATGTACAAGCACAGAATTTCACTTTTAAACATCACTGTTTCCCAAAATACAAATCCTCTACCTTGCAAATGTTGATATCGATTCGATTCAAAATCTTTATTAGTATTACAGGAAATCCATAAAAGCACAGTTAAAATACAATTCAACATTTTTTAAAAATTACAATAGATGTAATTTATAAAGTGCATATCAATACAATTACAAAGTAACATATTTCTCATTATATAGAGTGCAAAAGAGGTCAACAATCATGGAAAGTGCAAATAAATCAGGGGCATTCCATAGTTTTACGTACATTAAAAATAACTTTTAAGAAAGTGCTTGTGCAGAATATAAGTTCATCATCCTCTAATTTTAGGAGCATTAAATAGAACTGATTCAAGGAGAGCGGTCTATGTTTTTTAAAATATGGGGCTAAAAACCATTTAATATATTTCATATAAAACTTACAAATAAAAAAGAAGTGTAAGTCATTTTGTTTACTGACTCCGTCGCAAGGACACGGAATATTTCCAGATGTGCTGTGTCCCAAGGAAAACAGAGTGAAAACTTAATAGTTCCGGCTCTCATTCTGAAAAGTAAGGATCTTTCCCAATTACACATTGGCAGTATCAAATACAATGGAAGTTGTTGAATAAATAAGCCATTGTTAGTATAGGACACCACAGTTTGTTTCCGAATCTCATCTGACAGTCTCTTTTCATTATAGGTGGCATATAGTTCAAATCGGACTTCTTTTTTATCATTACTCTTGATGTGAGATGGATTATCAAAGAGATCGCCTCTGCCTATGCTAGACAAACTTTCCTGTATAGCACAAAGCCATGGGATCCTATTCAATTTATCACAGGCTAGGCACTCCCTCAGGATATCCTGTGTTAAACTAGCATAGTCATTTGCCCAAATAGCCAACCAAAAGAGTGCAGGCCTTGCAGCAATGAAATCACTGATATACGGTATATTCAACTCTGAATGACAAATGTACCCCGATGATGAAATGGGGGCCCCCAGCAGTTTCCTACAGAGCCGATTCTCTTCTCTTTGTAATGTAGGGGTTTTTACTAACCCCCAGATTTCGGCGCCGTAGGTTGCCACAGGAGTGCATTGTAGCCTGTATCTTTAGGATTGCTTTAGTTGCTCCAATTTTCCTCGGTCTAGGAAGGGATAGGATTGAGTTTATGGCCTTTGAGAACTTGCCTGTGGCGTGGGCAATATGCCCTCTCCACAGGCCGTTCGCAGCAAAGACCATACCTAAGTATGGAAAAGTTTTAGTTGAGAGCAACTTATCAGCTCCTACCGTGATGGAATTTAGTTGCCTAGCACCCGGCCCACAGGACATAATAAATGATTTGTTAAAATTTACCTTAAGATCCAAGTTCCCCATATAGTAAGAAAAATCCCTGACTAGTGCGCGTAGGGCATTAGGTGTTAATCCCATGAGCACAGCGTCATCAGCATACAAGAGACAGGGTAGTAAGCCTCCTTTAATTTTGGGAACATCTGTGGTGGCCCTCTTTAGGGAATTGCTGAGGCCATTTATATAGATAATAAATAACAGGGGTGCTAAAACGCACCCCTGCATCACAAAGGCAGAACACAAACCAAGAGCAAAGAAACTCAAAGCCTTATTTATGAAGACCGTGCGCCAGAAGAGCGTCACTTATTTCCCATGTATAAAGTGATGCACCGGTTGCACAAGGCAATCATAAATAAGGGCCAAATGAAAATATCATTCATTTGCACCCGAAATCGTTTTTTGAATAACATTTAAAAAACACTGCCCAGAACCTATGTACAAGCACTGAATTTCACTTTTGAAATGTCACTGTTTCCCAAAATACAAATCCTCTACCTTGCAAATGTTGATATCAAGCATTATCAAAAAGCAGAACACAAACTAAAAGCAAAGAAACTCAAGACCTTATTTATGAAGACCTTGCACCAGAAGAGTGTCACTTATTTCCCATGTATAAAGTGATGCACCGGTTGCACAAGGCAATCACAAATAAGGGCCAAATAAAAATACCATTGATTTGCCCCCAAAATCTTTTTTTGAATAACATTTAAAAAACACTGCGCAGAACCTATGTATAAGCACTCAATATCACTTTTGAAACGTCACTGTTTCCCAAAATACAAATCCTCTACCCTGCAAATGTTGATAGCAAGCATTATCAAAAAGCAGAACACAAACCAAGAGCAAAGAAACTCAGGGCCTTATTTATAAAAGCCTTGCGCCACCAGTGCGTCACTTTCTTCCCATGTTAAAAGTGACATACCTACGCCACAAGACAATCATAAATAAGACCCAAATATAAATACCATTGATTTGCACCAAAAATCGTTTTTTGATTAACATTTAAAAAACACAGTGCAGAACCTATGTACAAGCACAGAATTTCACTTTTGAAACACCACTGTTTCCCAAAATACAAATCCTCTACCTTGCAAATGTTGATAGCAAGCATTATCAAAAAGCAGAACACAAACCAAGAGCAAAGAAACTCAGGGCCTTATTTATGAAAGCCTTGCGACACCAGTGCGTCACTTTCTTCCCATGTTAAAAGTGACATATTGGCGCCACAAGACAATCATAAATAACAGCCAAATATAAATTCCATTGATTTGCCCCCAAAATCGTTTTGTTATTAACATTAAAAAAAACACAAGGCAGAACCTATGTACAAGCACAGAATTTCACTTTTGAAACATCACTGTTTCCCAAAATACAAATCCTCTACCTTGCAAATGTTGATATCAAGCATTATCAAAAAGCAGAACACAAACCAAGAGCAAAGAAACTCAAAGCCTTATTTATGAAGACTTTGCGCCAGAAGAGCATCACTTATTTCCCATGTATAAAGTGATGCACCGGTTGCACAAGGCAATCATAAATAAGGGCCAAAAGAAAATACCATTCATTTGCACCCAAAATCGTTTTTTGAATAACATTTAAAAAACACTGCCCAGAACCTATGTACAAGCACTGAATTTCACTTTTGAAACGTCACTGTTTTCCAAAATACAAATCCTCTACCTTGCAAATGTTGATATCAAGCATTATCAAAAAGCAGAACACAAACTAAAAGCAAAGAAACTCAAGACCTTATTTATGAAGACCTTGCACCAGAAGAGCGTCACTTATTTCCCATGTATAAAGTGATGCACCGGTTGCACAAGGCAATCATGAATAAGACCCAAATATAAATACCATTGATTGGCACCAAAAATCGTTTTTTGAATAATATTTAAAAAACACAGGGCAGAACCTATGTACAAGCACTGAATTTCACTTTTGAAACCTTACTGTTTCCCAAAATACAAATCCTCTACCTTGCAAATGTTGATATCAAGCATTATCAAAAAGCAGAACACAAACCAAGAGCAAAGAAACTCAAAGCCTTATTTATGAAGACCTTGCGCCAGAAGAGCGTCACTTATTTCCCATGTATAAAGTGATGCACCGGTTGCACAAGGCAATCATAAATAAGGGCCAAATGAAAATACCATTGATTTCCCCCCAAAATCGTTTTTTGAATAACATTTAAAAAACACTGCACAGAACCTATGTATAACCACTCAAAATCACTTTTGAAACATCACTGTTTCCCAAAATACAAATCCTCTACTTTGCAAATGTTGATATCAAGCATTATCAAAAAGCAGAACACAAACCAAGAGCAAAGAAACTCAGGGCCTTATTTGTGAAAGCCTTGCGCCACCAGTGCGTCACTTTCTTCCCATGTTAAAAGTGACATACCTGCGCCACAAGACAATCATAAATAAGACCCAAATATAAATACCATTGAATGGCACCAAAAATCGTTTTTTGATTAACATTTAAAAAACACAGGGCAGAACCTATGTACAAGCACTGAATTTCACTTTTGAAACATCACTGTTTCCCAAAATACAAATCCTCTACCTTGCAAATGTTGATAGCAAGCATTATCAAAAAGCAGAACACAAACCAAGAGCAAAGAAACTCAGGGCCTTATTTATGAAAGCCTTGCGCCACCAGTGCGTCACTTTCTTCCCATGTTAAAAGTGACATACTGGCGCCACAAGACAATCATAAATAACAGCCAAATATAAATTCCATTGATTTGCCCCCAAAATCGTTATTTTATTAACATTAAAAAAAACACAGGGCAGAACCTATGTACAAGCACAGAATTTCACTTTTGAAACATCACTGTTTCCCAAAATACAAATCCTCTACCTTGCAAATGTTGATATCATGCATTATCAAAAAGCAGAACACAAACTAAAAGCAAAGAAACTCAAGACCTTATTTATGAAGACCTTGCGCCAGAAGAGTGTCACTTATTTCCCATGTATAAAGTGATGCACCGGTTGCACAGGCAATCGTAAATAAGGGCCAAATAAAAATACCATTGATTTGCCCCCCAAATCTTTTTTTGAATAGCATTTAAAAAACACTGCGCAGAACCTATGTATAAGCACTCAATATCACTTTTGAAACGTCACTGTCTCCCAAAATACAAATCCTCTACCTTGCAAATGTTGATAGCGAGCATTATCAAAAAGCAAAACACAAACCAAGAGCAAAGAAACTCAGGGCCTTATTTATAAAAGCCTTGCGCCACCAGTGCGTCACTTTCTTCCCATGTTAAAAGTGACATACCTACGCCACAAGACAATCATAAATAAGACCCAAATATAAATACCATTGATTGGCACCAAAAATCGTTTTTTGATTAACATTTAAAAAACACAGGGAAGAACCTATGTACAAGCACTAAATTTCCCTTTTGAAATATCACTGTTTCCCAAAATACAAATCCTCTACCTTGCAAATGTTGATAGCAAGCATTATCAAAAAGCAGAACACAGACCAAGAGCAAAGAAACTCAGGGCCTTATTTATGAAAGCCTTGCGCCACCAGTGCGTCACTTTCTTCCCATGTTAAAAGTGACATACTGGCGCCACAAGACAATCATAAATAACAGCCAAATATAAATTCCATTGATTTGCCCCCAAAATCGTTTTTTGATTAACATTTAAAAAACACAAGGCAATCATAAATAAGGGCCAAATGAAAATACCATTCATTTGCACCCAAAATCGTTTTTTGAATAACATTTAAGAAACACTGCGCAGAACCTATGTACAGGCATTCAATTTCACTACTTAAACTTAAATATCTGCTTCCAAATATTCTCCATACAGCAAACAAGTCTCTATTTAAATTAAATAAATAATTACTTACCTTTACAAATGCTTTGGGAGATTGAAAACAGTGTCAGACACACACACACCAATTTTTCTTTAGCAGAGCAAAAGGTGTGCACTCAATACACTGAAACCAAGACTGGCATAGAAAATCTCTAACTTTGCACACATATGCCTTATTTCAACCAATCAAAAGTCTTCCCTCACTATTTTCAAACCAACACCCTTCCCCCTCTCAGATCTTTCTATCTGTTACCATAGCAACTCCCTCCTAACTGAACTCTCAGGTTTAAAAGTTTATTCTACAATGTTGCAAATTAAGTCAGCAAGGATGTTTGACCTCTCAATACACCAGCATATCCAGGACATTATTGCTTTTAGTGACTTTTTCTTAACCATTCAAATTGCTTCTTTCACACAACACAACCATGCACCCTAACTTTCAGTTTTCAACTATCTGAATCCACCAATCATTGCTTGTGATTCAAGAGCAGAGAAATTCCACAATTATTTTTTGGGAAACTCCTACTGTTCCAACTTCCATTTCATTCCCACACTTCATCTGACTGCAGCAGAACCTTCTCACATCATGCATTCTGTGTGGATTATTGGACATAGCTACATCCACTGGGCTCAAAGGTATGCAGCTAGCAGAAATTATCACAACCTTGATTTATCAAATCTGGAAATCAAGTGGATTGGCCAGAGAGGATTGAGATGTCATCAATTGATACCAGTGGTGAAAACCTTTTTGCATCTGCCAAACCCTGACCTCTTAATAGTGCACTGTGGTGGAAATGATTTGGGCACTATGACTGGGGTTGGTCTGGAAATGCTTTTAAAGGACACCTTTGATCAATTGATGACACCTTTTCCACAAACTGCCTTGGTATATTCCAATATATGCCAAAGACAGAAATGGAACTGGTCCAACCAATTTTGTCCACAATTTGAAAAAGCACAGAAACATGTGAATAAATCTGTTTCTGCTTACATGACAGACTGTGGAATGGGTTCAATATACAATAATAACTTGCGTTACAACATGCAAGACATCTACAGAGGAGATGGTGTGCACTTCTCAGATGAGGGGAATAGAATATTCCTCCTGAATTTAAGACTGTGCATTGGAACCTACTTGTAGGTACCTAAATCAGCCACAGAACCCAAAAGCTCTTTTCAGAGCTACCCTACCTCTGATCATTCAAAACGTTTATCTTTTTCTAACTTCTTTCACTATTTGTCACCAAAGTACGCTTCCTGGTACGCGCACCGGTGCGCGTACCGGGTGCTTCCCCCGCGGAAAATTCAAGATTTTTTTTTTTAGCCTTTATGAGCCTCCTAAGCCCCCCTCAGAAAACCTAGAGGGTCAGGAAGTGTCTACCGTGCCCTCTTCTACCCATTCCGAGCATTGTTTGTCCTCCATCTTGTGTCTCGATTGCACCGAAACACAAAATGGAGGACTCCCGTAACGCTGCCGGTGCGCGTACCGGAGCGCACACCGGTAAGCGCTCCATAAAAAAAGGTGGGAAAGTAATTTACAGAAAAACCACTGGAGACACTTTCATCAAATATAGAATAGGCCCTACTACATAGCAGTCCCTACCATTTGCCCAAATTTGGTGGAATTCCATTGAGACATTTAGGCTACAGGCCTGACTAAATATCCTGAGGTAAATTACATGACCAAAACACATATGAAGTGTGAGAATTTACAACCAATTAAAAAGTTTCTTTCATTTTCTACGATTATTTCCTGGCATTTGATTGGTTATGTACATGAATAAATAAAAAAAAGAGAAGGAAACACAGCCATTTTGACTACTGCTTCCTGAAGTACATTTGAAAAGAAATAACACTGACAACTTCAACTGCTTTCTCAAAGGTAAGATGTTATTTTGGAAAGTGAAGTATGTTGTGCACTTTAAGTTAATTTGAGAAAAAATATTCTGTTAGTTATATACTATCCCTCTGTAATAGTTATAGATTGAGATAAGCTTCTCTGTTATAGTTATGGATTGAGTTAGGCTTCCCTTGTATTATTATAAATTTACTTAGGCTTCATCACATACTCTTTGTTATATTTCAAATTCCAGCCTGATACCATACACTGCCCAAAGATAACTTCACTGTTAAAAAATCCAAACTACATGTCTGAACTTAAACCCAACAGTGCCCTATCTCTACTGATATAATTATTTTTTATGCAATTTACAGCAACAAAATGGAAGGAGAAAAGAATATTTCTTTTGAAATTGTTTTGGACAACAACCATGATGGAAAAAATGCTGAAAATGATAACATTGACTTTATGGATGAGTCTCTGGAACTTGAATTACTTGAGTGTGTGGAATCAATGGAAACACAGAATGTAAATGAAGAGATTCCAGACAACATTTTATTAGAAGTTTTATTAAATTATGAAAAAGAATCAGAAGAATAAATTTATATTTAATAATCAAAAATTGTTCGAGCCATTATTCATTTTTATATGTAATTCATCAAGTAGATCAAAAATGTTTAAAATATAAAGTGAGACTCATAGTATACTGTGCAACTTTATTGTGTTACATAGAAAGTTTGCTCATAGTTACTTCCTTTCTCCCACTATTATCTCCAATGTGTATTTAACATCTCTTTATCATCTCCTGCCTCCATGTTGTTTCTGCTTTCCTGACAGACTATGTTATGAATTTCATATACCACAATAACTTCTGTAACAACATGCAAGATATCTACAAAGGAAACTGTATATATTAAATTATAGACTCTGCATTGATACCTACATGTTGGTACTTAAATTAAAAAAAAAACAACAAAAAGAACAATTAATAAACATACAATTTTTAAAAGTGATTCTTTTTTCCCCATAGTACGCTCTCAGGAGCGCTCCCAGGAGCGCTCCCCGGTGCGCGTACTGGGCGCTACCCCCGCGAAAATCGATTTTTTTTTTGAGACCCCGCGGGGCCCTTTAATGGCCCCCACATCAAACTTAGGGGGTCAGGGGGGGGTCTACCCTGCCCCCTTGTGGTCAATTCCCCCCTTTGTGTTTGCCACCTCTTGTGTCTCGATTTTACCGAGACACAAGATGGCGGCCGCTCCGGACTGTTTAGAATGTTTACAGACACCCGAGAGCCAATCAGCTTTCTGCGCGCAAGTGGCGTGGCGCGCCTGGTGCGCTCCCCGATGAGCGTACCGGAGCGCGCCTATAGATATATATATTTTTTTGAACCTAAATTACTCAAAATCCACTGGAGCACATATCTTGAGACATAGCAAAGGCACATCGGGCTACCAGTCCCTACAATTTTGCCAAGTTTGGTGTAAATCCATTCAGCCGTTCGGGCTAAAAGTGAAATCAACCGCCCTATGGAAATTAACATGGGGAAAACACATTTTGGGACCCCCTTTTTATCTTGGCCCCCGCTTGACGAATCCCCCCCAAACTTTCAGGGAAGGACCGGTGCTCCGCGAGGCCATTTTGAGGAAATTTTCACTTAGATTCGTCAACCGGCGCCAAAGTTATTCCAAATCGAATTTTGAGATTTAACATTGAAAAAAATCCTAACTATAACTACCTACTGGCGACCGCCAGTAGGTAATATATATATATATATATATATATATATATCCAAACACGAAAAAGCGGCGTGTTCCTGCCTCTTTTTTCGGCGGGCTCTCGACAGGGTCGCCGACCCATAAATATTCAGTCACCTCCTGGTTGTATTCTTTTCACAGAAACCAGAGTCGAAGCCCCAATAGTGCGCAAAAAAGGTTTATTAGGCACAAAGAAAAATTACCCTACGCGTTTCGAAGTCAGTTGAGCAAGAAGTCGGCTGACTTCGAAACGCGTAGGGTAATTTTTCTTTGTGCCTTATAAACCTTTTTTGCGCACTATTGGGGCTTCGACTCTGGTTTCTGTGAAAAGAATACAACCAGGAGGTGACTGAATATATATATATATATATATATATATATATATATATATATATATTTATTCACTGAAAAAACCATAGGTTTCAGGTCACATATAGTTAGGAATTAGCATTTAAAAAGCCATTGAAATTGCTCCTATATAGTTAGTTGTACTAACTATATTTCGCGCACCCGCAATCCACTGCTGATGATGTCACATATTACATTATTCATGACATGGTCAGTGACATCACTGATGACATCACTGATGACATCTCAAATGACATCACTGATGACATCACTGATGACATCATCCAGTGACTGTGTGTTTCTGTAAAGTTTAAATATGTTTTACATATTGAAGAATGAGTGGATGTATAAGTGTCTGGATGAAAGATTTAGTAGGTACATGACTGAATGTATGAGTGAGTGATCAAATGTGTCGTACTGAATGCATGGGTTAGTGACTAAACTGTCTGAATGTGTACATCAGTATGTCTGTTATTGTGTAAGCTACTGCATGTGTTGATCAGTAGTTATATGAGTGGCTATATGTGTTATTGATTAGTTGCCCGAATATTTGTATGGGAGACTGAGTGTGGGTGTGGGTAGCTGGCATATATAAATGACTATACATAAGAGCCACTGATTGTGCGAGTGGCTGTATGGATCATTGTGTACTTGTATCAGTAATTGTATAACAAAGTAAGTATGTGTTAGTAAATGTTTGAATAAGTAAGGTGTTGTGTGTATAACTGTATAGTTGAGGAAATGAAAGTGTGATTGATTCTTTGCATGACTGACTAGATGTGTGAGTAACTCCATGGATGAGTGGCAGAGTGTGAGTGTCTGTATAGGTGTTTGAGTGCAGATGATAGTGTTGTATTGATGAGTGACTGTATGTATGAGTGATTCTATGGGTAAATGATTGGATGTGTGTATAGACCTAGCAATCAGTGTGTGCGTATGTAGTAACTGGTATTGGTGTGTCAATGGTTTCAAGAATGGTAGTCTGTGTTTAACAATGGGTGTATCAAAGGTTATATTAGAGTCTGAAGAGGTGCATCGTATTATCACATGAATGATATCATCAGTGATGTGATCAGTGATGTCAATTGAGATGTCATCAGTGATGTCATCAGTGATGTCATTTGAGATGTCATCAGTGATGTCATCACTGATGTCACTGACCATGTCATGAATGATGTAATATGTGACATCATCAGCAGTGGATTGCGGGTGCGCGAAATATAGTTAATACAACTAACTATATAGGAGCAATTTCAATGGTTTTTTAAATGCTAATTCCTAACTATATATGACCTGAAACCTATGGTTTTTTCAGTGAATTTGCAAGGTTTTATAAATGCTAATTCCTAACTATATATGATCTGAAACCTATGGTTTTTTCAGTGAATTTGCAAGGTTTTTTAAATGCTAATACCTAACTATATATGACCTGAAACCTATGTTTTTTCTAGTGAATTTGCAAGGTTTTTTAAATGCTAATACCTAACTATGTAAGTCTTGAAACCTATGGTTTTTTCAGTGAATATATATATTTAATATAATATATATATAATTTTTATTTTCAAGTTTTTTTTAAATATGATTACAGGGTCCGCGCACTGTGAGCGCTCCGTAAGCACACCGTAAACGCTCTGAGCTCTTACCCCGACAAATTTTTTAGGTTTCTAAAACATAATATCTATGTTTTTAATGTAGATTTTAAAAGTAGACAATATCTGCTTTAATGTAGAATTTTTTTTTAAAACTTTTAACAACAGTATATTAATTTTTGAAGTAGTAACAAATCTCGCGAGGGTACGTCACACGTGCACGCAACGTAAGAGCTCCGTCCACGCACGGTAAAAGCTTCAAGCTCTTACCCCCGAAAGTTTAATAAACTTTAAATCGTTATATCTACGTATTCATTGCACAATGTAAAGGTACACATTATCTGGGATAATAAAGAACATGTTAATTTAAACTTTTAAAGACCATATATAACTTTATTTAAGCAATTATAAATCTCACGAGGGTGCGTACTACGTAAACGCATTGTAAGATGATGTTAGCGCTCCGTAAATAGATCGTAAACGCATCGTAAGCTTACGTAAGCACTCCGTAAACGCTCCGTAAGCGCTCCTTAAGCTTACGTCCAACCATATGACCTTCCTACTCCAATTGTTGAAAGACCCCTCCCACATTCTTCTTTGGCTTTCAGAGAAGCAACACCTTTTTCAACAGCTCCTAGCTACAGAAAAATACTTCAAAATGGCTGAACATCCAGAGTCTGACCATTCTTCTAATGAAGACTTTGTTGAAGAGGACCCTCGCCCAAGTAAGAAGAAGGAGTCCATAGTCTGGAAGTTTTTCAGCTTTCCAGAACATCAGAAGAAAGTAAATGCACCACTGGTCACCTGCACAATCTGTGACACAGTGTTATCTAGAGGAAATCCTAATAAGAAATATTCATTCGGAACCCACAGCATGGAACGCCATGTAAAAAATATACACCCCAACAATTGGAGTAGAGCTGTGGTGCAAAGATCTCAGGAGCAGGACTCTTCTCCTAGTACATCTACAGCAAGAACCGGAGTACCACCAATGCCATCTTCAATGGTGGCTAACATTCAGCCAGAACTGAAAAATTTCATGATGCAATGCATACATTGCAATAAATTAGTAGCCTTGGGACAACAGTCCATTGAAGTAATTTTGCAGAAGAACAGGAACCACAGATGCAGCAAATAATTTTTTTCTTTCAATTTCATAGTTTGTTCCTGTTGAACAATTGTTTTGTGTAAAAAGTTAATTTTTCTACATTTTTCCAGCATAAAAAAGAAAAAAAAAGTTATTTTAAGAACTACCTCTACTGGTTAAAAAAAGAACTAAATTTCTATGTTTGTATGTAAAAGTTTGTCATAGTGAATGTTAAAGTGCAAAACTATAAGGATATGGTACAGCATAAATCTATAAGGTGTTTACCTATAGTTTACTGTATTACTTCCAAAGCACTGAAATGTAACATATCTATATAAATATGTTACAACTCTATGGGCCAGATATAGGTAATCTCGATTTACCTACTCTTAAATACCGAATCATTCCAATTCAATATTTAAGAGTACGTAAATGGGATGTAGGTAATTTCTCTTTTGAAATTACCGAATCTGTATAATTCAGTCATTTTACCGAATCGGTATTTACCAATTTGGTAATTGCCATTGATTCCTATAAATCTTGAGATGAATAGGAATCAATGGCAATTACCGAATCAGTAAATACCGAATCGGTAAAATTACCGAATTGTCAAGGGAGACAGGTTGTCACTTTGACACCCTGTTGCAACCTTGATTCTGATTTGTGTGCCATGTCACACATACATGGTTTTAGGGCATGTATGTGTGCCACATGGCACAAATGTACATGCACAGATATGCATGTACACAGGAATTCATTATTTACCTCCGAAAGTTTTATAAACTTTAAATCGTTATATCTACGTATTCATTGTACAATATAAAGGAACACATTACCTGGGATAATAAAGAACATGTTTATTTTAAACTTTTAAACAACATATATAACTTTATTAAAACAATTATAAATCTCACGAGGGTGCTAAATCATTATATCTACATATTCATTGTACAATATAAAGGAACATATTAACTGGGATAATAAAGAACATGTTTATTTTAAACTTTTAAACAACATATATAACTTTATTTAAACAATTATAAATCTCACGAGGGTGCGTACCACGTAAGCACATCATAAGATGATGTAAGCGCTCCGTAAATAAAACGTAAACGCAATGTAAGCTTACGTGAGCGCTCCGTAAACGCTCCGTAAACACTCCGTAAGCTTACGTCTAACCATGTGACCTTATAACAAAAGATGTTATTGGTTTATAATACTTCCTACTCTAATTCTTGAAAGACCCCTCCCATCTTCATCATTCTTCTTTGGCTTTCGAGGAAGCAACACCTTTTTTCATCAGCAATTTGCTCTTGAAAAATCTACTGAAATGGCTAAACAGCAGGAACCTGAGAAACCCCTAGAACACAGAGAGAGTCCATAGTACGGACATTTTTTAAATACCCAGAAAAATAGAAAAAGGTAAATGTGCATTTTGTCACATGTAAAATCTGTGACACAGTACTTTCAAGAGGGGATCCACAGAAGAAGTACAGCTTTGGAACTTATAGCATGGAACACCATGTCTGGAATATACACCCAAACAATTGGAGTAAAGCTGTAATGAAAAGATCAGAGGAGCAGGGCTCTGCTCCCAGCACTTCTTCTGAAGCAACGGCACCCCCAATGCAAGCATCAATGGTTGCAAATATCCAACCTGAACTTAAGGCTTTGATGATGCAATGCATTCGTTGCCAGAAACTAATAGCCTTTGGACAAGAGCATTCTGAACACAAAGAACTTGAGGATTCTTCTACTTCATCTTCAGAAGAGATTGTTCCTGAAACCCCTAGAACACAGAGAGAGTCCATAGTACGGAAATTAAAAAAAAAACAGAAAGAGAGAAAAAGGTAAATGCGCCTTTTGTCACATATAAAATCTGTCACACAGTACTTTCAAGAGGAAATCCACAGAAACAGTACAGCTTTGGAACTTATAGCATGGAATGCCATGTCCGGAATATACACCCAAACAATTGGAGTAAAGCTGTAATAAAAAGATCATCAGAGGAGCAGGGCTCTGCTCCCAGCACTTCTTCTGAAGCAACAGCACCACCAATGCAAGCATCAATGGTTGTAAATATCCAACCTGAACTTAAGAATTTGATGATGCAATTCATTTGTTGCCAGAAACTAATAACCTTTGCACAGGAGTCCATTCAAGTTAACCTGCAAAACAACAGGAAGCACAGGTGCATTACCAAGAGCATTTTTTCTTTTCTCTGAAGATTGTCTTCTGGATGAATCTTCTAATTCAGTCCTCTTGATTGATAAAGCTTGCTTATAAACTCTTTGTTTGTTCTG
Source organism: Lissotriton vulgaris (assembly GCF_964263255.1). NCBI lineage: Eukaryota > Metazoa > Chordata > Amphibia > Caudata > Salamandridae > Lissotriton > Lissotriton vulgaris. The sequence goes on from NC_141691.1 coordinate 1,027,972,698, forward strand.
TTGAAAAGAAAAATATGACATATTTTAGACCACTACTAACATAGCACATAGCAATTACATTAACTAAACAATATAAACACTAGTTCACATCTCTCTTTGTGTGCCTCATATCACTCTCTGCCTGCACCATCTCCCTCTTTGCATGCCTCATCTCACTCTCTCCTTCCACCATCTCTCTGTTTGTATTTTTGTGTCATCTCAATCTCTGCCTACACCATCTGTCTGTTTGTGTGTGTGTCTCATCTCACTCTCTGTGTCTAAATCGATGTACGATTCTAAATGCTTTTTGGTTGAAATGTCTGGCTTTAAAATTTTTGACAAGGAACACACTGAGTGTGTATGTGAATTAAGGAATTATATTTTCATCTTTGTCCATAATGTTAGCTGTGTGTGCTCACAGTTTGTATCTTTTAGCTTACAGGGTAGACTTCTTTTTAAAGTGTTTCTCATGCTTGGATTCAATGCTGGTACAGAGATAGTGCTAATAGTTTAATTTGGCTTGTAAATATGCTCCTTTTTTACAAGCGCCTTGTGCAACCTTTAACATGGGTGCAAGCAGTGAATATATGGAGAGGGATAGGAATAACAGATAGAAAACAATATGAAATGGTGTGGGAGATGCATAAAGGATTTCACTAATGGCATCAATTGAGATGGAATATAAGATAAAGAGGGGCATATTTACACGCCCCTTGCACAATGTTTAACATGGGTACAAGCAGTAAATGCATGCAGAGTGACAAAATTGGCACACAGACAAGAATATGAAATGCCTTGAGAAATGCGTAAAGGATTTTACTATTGGCATAAATTGAGATAGAATATACAAAAAAGAGAGGCATATTTACAAGCCCCTTGCACAATGTTTGGCATGGGTGCAAGCAGAAAATGAATGCATAGTAATACAATTGGGACACAGACAAGAATATGAAATGCTGTGAGAGATGCGTAAAGGGTTTTACTAATGGCATAAATTGAGATAGAATATATAAAAAAGAGAGGCATATTTACAAGCCCCTTGCGCAATGTTTGACATGGGTGCAAGCAGAAAATGCATGCAGAGTAATAAAATTGGCACAGAGAGACAAGAATATGAAATGCCTTGAGAGATGCGTAAAGGATTTTACTAATGGCATAAATTGAGATAGAATATACAAAAAAGAGAGGCATATTTACAAGCCCCTTGCGCAATGTTTGACATGCGTGCAAGCAGAAAATGCATGCAGAGTAATAACATTGGCAAACAGACAGGAATATGAAATGCCTTGAGAGATGCGTGAAGGATTTTACTAATGGCATAAATTGAGATAGAATATACAAAAAAGAGAGGCATATTTACAAGCCCCTTGCGCAATGTTTGACATGGGTGCAAGCAGAAAATGCATGCAGAGTAATAAAATTGTCACACAGACAAGAATATGAAATGCCTTAAGAGATGCGTAAAGGATTTTACTAATGGCATAAATTAAGATAAAATATACAAAAAAGAGAGGCATATTTACAAGCCCCTTGCGCAATGTTTAACATAGGTGCAAGGAGAAAATGCATGCAGAGTAATAAGATTGGCACACAGACAAGAATATGAAATGCCTTGAGAGATGCGTAAAGGATTTTACTAATGGCATAAATTGAGATAGAATATACAAAAAAGAGAGGCATATTTACAAGCCCCTTGCGCAATGTTTGACATGGGTGCAAGCAGAAAATGCACGCAGAGTAATAAAATTGGCACAGAGAGACAAAAATATGAAATGCCTTGAGATATGCGTAAAGGATTTCACTAATGGCATAAATTGAGATAGAATATACGAGAAAGAGAGGCATATTTACAAGCCCCTTGCGCAATGTTTGACATAGGTGCAAGGAGAAAATGCATGCAGAGTAATAAAATTGCCACACAGACAAGAATATGAAATGCCTGTGAGAGATGCGTAAAGGATTTTACTAATGGCATAAATTGAGATACAATATACAAATAAGAGAGGCATATTTACAAGCCCCTTGCGCAATGTTTGACATGGGTGCAAGCAGAAAATGCATGCAGAGTAATAAAATTGGCACACAGACAAGAATATGAAATGGCTTGAGAGATGCATAAAGGATTTTACTAATGGCATAAATTGAGATACAATATGCAAAAAAGAGAGGCATATTTACAAGCCCCTTGCACAATGTTTGACATGGGTGCAAGCAGAAAATGCATGCAGAGTAATAAAATTGGCACACAGACAAGAATATGAAATGCCTTGAGAGATGCGTAAAGGATTTTACTAATGGCATGAATTGAGATACAATATACAAAAAAGAGAGGCATATTTACAAGCCCCTTGCACAATGTCTGACATGGGTGTAAGCAGAAAATGCATGCAGAGTAATAAAATTGGGACTCAGACAAGAATATGAAATGCCTTGAGAGATGCGTAAAGGATTTTACTAATGGCATAAATTGAGATACAATATATAAAAAAGAGAGGCATATTTACAAGCCCCTTGCACAATGTTTGACATGGGTGCAAGCAGAAAATGCATGCAGAGTAATAAAATTGACACACAGACACGAATATGAAATGCCTTGGGAGATGCCTAAAGGATTTTACTAATGGCATAAATTGAGATACAATATACAAAAAGAGAGGCATATTTACAAGCCCCTTGCACAATGTTTGACATGGGCGCAAGCAGAAAATGCATGCAGAGTAATAAAATTGGCACACAGACAAGAATATGAAATGCTTTGAGAGATGCGTAAAGGATTTTACTAATGGCATAAATTGAGATACAATATACAAAACAGAGAGTCATATTTATAAGCCCCTTGCACAATGTTTGACATGGGTGCAAGCAGAAAATGCATGCAGAGTAATAAAATTGGCACACAGACAAGAATACGAAATGCTGTGAGAAATGCTTAAAGGATTTTACTAATGACATAAATTGAGAAACCTGACTCATTTTCAAAATACAACAGTAATGAAGCCCAATATGCTTGTTAAGCTTCTCAATACTGCAAACAGCACTCTCTCTATATTAAATGAACCATTACACACCTGTAAAATCACTTTTGAAAATGTAGAACAGTGTGAAACACACACCTGATTTTCTTAAGCAGAATCCCTGAACTGCAGCTCAGACACTGGAAACAGAAATGGCACAGTTTCCCGCTCATTCTTCTCACTTATTTCTGCTCATAACCAATGAAATGCCTTCCCACACTATTTTAAAACTAAACTAACATTTCAATTGGTTCTACATTTCCACACTTTCAAACTCACATAATATTCACCCATCCCCCTACTGCTCATTCAACCTGTTACCATGGTACCTCCCACCTAAGGAAGAACAGAGTTTAAAAGTTCATCATACTATGTTGCAAATGAATCCAGCAAGGTTGTTAGAGCTTTCAATATAACAGCTAATCATGTGCAATGTTCCTTTCAATGACCTTTTTTGAACCATTAGAATTGCTTCTTTTAAAAAACAAAACTATGCACCCTAATATGCTCTTTTGCATTTTCAGAAAGCACCAATCATTTCTTAAGCTTCAAGTGAAGTGAATGTCCTCCTCTTTTTTTTCTAAACTGCAAGCTTTCCAACTGCCATTTCATTTACAGCCCTCATCTGAGTACAACCAGATCTGCCTGGAACATGCTTTCAGTATGGTTTGCAGGACACAGCTTTGTATTCTGGTCTAAAAGGTATGCAACAAACAGAGGAATTTTAAACCTTGATTTACCAAATGTGGATATTTTATGGATTGGCCAGAGAGGATTGAGATGTCACCAGTTGATACCATTGGTGAAATCCTTCATGCATCTCCCACACCCTGACCTCATAATTGTGCACTGTGGTGGAAATGACTTATGCACTTTGACTGGGGTTGGTCTGGAAATGCTATTGAAGGACATCTTTGGACAATTGATGTCACTTTTTCCTCAAACTGCCTATGTCTATTCCAATATATGCCAAAGGCAAAAATGGAATTGGTCCAATCAATTTTGTCCGCAGATTGAGACAGCAAGGAAACATGTAAATACATCTGTTTCTGCATACATGAGAGACTATGGAATGGGTGGTATATACCACAACAACTTGCGTTACAACATGCAAGGCATCTATAGGACAGATGGCGTACATTTCACTGATGAAGGGAACAGAGTATATCTCTGTAACATCAGACTCTGCATTGGTACTTACTTGTAGGTACCAAAAAAAACACAATGAACACACGGCTCTTTTTAGAGCCAACTAGCATGTAAACACTCAAATATGATTTTTAACTTTATTTTTTTTATTAATTTTTACCGAGGTCCGCACACCGAGCACTCACCGAGCACTCCCCGTGCGCGGACCTATCGTGTTTTCTGGTATTTTTTTTTTAAATAAACATTCTTTTTAACCTTAGGAGTCCTTGAAGGACCCCCTGAGAAGGCCTAAGGGGTCAGGGACACTCTACCCTACCCCCTTCCCACGTTTTTAAGTTATATTTTTCACTCTCTTCTGAAACCACAAAATGGCGCGATAGGGTTTGCACACCGTGCATTTACTGAGCACTCACAGTGCATGCACCGAGCACTCACGGTGCGCGGACCTATTGGAATTTTTTTTTAAAAAATAAAACTAAATGGAAATGGACATCGTCTCCTCTGTAGATACCTTGTATGTTGTAATGTAAGTTATTGTGGTATATTGAATCCATACTGTAGTCTTTCAGGAAAGCAGAAACAGATTTGTTCACATGATTCCTTCCTTTCTCAATGTGTGGTCAGAATTGGTGTAGGGGGTCATGAGTTCCTACTCTGGTGAAACACACTTGCTGTTCTATATACTTACTTATGTTGTAAACTAGTGCATCAGAGACAGTCAGTGAGAGAAAGGATGCAGGACATGAAGAACACAAAATTGTATCACTTTGCTACTACCTCATAAATTACATTTAAATAAGTATAATTTTCAAAACAATTTTTCTTTACTAAATTAAAATTTATTTATCAGAATTTTCAAAATCTAAAAGAACTTGTAGCATTTCTTCATCAGGAATTTCATCCGTCAAAGTGTCTGAAAATTATTCGTCAAACTCAACAATATCTACACATTCCATTAATTGCATATCTAGTGTTTCATCAGAAAAATCTGCCATGGTATCTCCTTCATGTTCTTCATGATTTGTTTCATCTATAGGATCAATATACACCACAGAATAAGTTGCCTCAATAAACGTTGCTGTTATTTCAAAGAAGATGTTGGTAGGCTCCTCATTTTCATTCATCATTTTATGTTAGTGTACTATTAAAAGAAAGAGAAACAGCGCTTAGGAAGAGTGAGATAGGGCAGAGAAAAACTATTAAATTCTATTAGAAGAGTCACTACTGTGTAAATCTCACACCAGAAATTGAACACCAACATTTCCTTACAAAACTACCTCAGACACTATAGTCACAAAATGGCCGTGTTTCCCTGGACAGTGTATAGTATCAAGCAAGAATTAGAAATATAAAGCACTGCATCTGATGTTGCCCTACTCAATCCATAAGTATAACAGAAAAACATTAAATAACTAACAGAAAACATTTTTCCTATTAACTTAAAGTGAACAACAGAGTTCTCCTTACAAATTAACAACTCACCTTCTAGAAAAATGTTGAACAGTAAATTCTGTCTCAATCTCACACGTCAGAAGTATACCTCAAACACTAAAATCTCGAAATGGCTGTGTTTCCCTTTCATTTTTCATACATATTCAAATACCCAGCCAATCACATTTTATCACACACAAAATCAAAACCAAAGTAATATTTTAATTGGTTCAAATTATCAACACTTTCATACTCACATAATCTTCAACCTACCCCCAATGCTCTCTACCAATTACCATACTAACTCTCCACAAAACACCTACCTAAACCCAATGGTGAAAGAGTCATCACTCAATGTTGCACTCAACCAACATCTAAACACTGAAACTTGTTATTTTAATGTATTTCTTTGTTGTCTTTTTGAGCCGCAGCCCGCGCACGGTGCGCAGACCCCGCGACTTTTAAATCTTTATTTTTTTATTTTTTCAACATTCGGGGTCCTTTACAGACCCCATGACAAAACCTAGGGGGCTCAGGAATCTCTACCCTGCCTTCTTGTCAACTATTACACTTCTGTTTACAACCACTATCATCTGCCACAAAAACAAGATGGCGGACAACACTTCCTCATTTCGACTGACTGGAATGTTGACAGACGTCCAACAGCCAATCAGAATTCTGCGTGCGCACGCTAAAGTCCGCGCACGTGCAAGGACAGTGCAAGGACGGTGCAAGCCCGTGCGCACACCGTGTCCCGCCTATAGATATATAATTTGAAAAAAGTCGATGTTCTCAACAATTACTGAAGGGATTTTCACCAAATATACAAAAGGCACTTCTGCATACCAGGCTCTACCATTTTGCCAAGTTTGCAGTAATTCCATTCAGCCGTTCGGGCTGTAGCTGCGTCTAAAGGTCCTATGGAAAATTGTATTGGACTCGATTTCACATTCAATTTTCTCAAAAACTACTGGAGGGATTTACACCAAACATACAAAAGGCACTGCTGCATTCCAGTCCCTACCATTTCGCCAAATCTGGTGTAATTCCGTTCAGCTGTTCGAGCTGTATCCTTGTCAGAATGTCCCTATGGAAATTAACATGGGGAAAACACATTTTGGGACCCCCCTTTTTTCTCGGCCCCCGCTTGACGAATCCCCCCAAAACTTTCAGGGAAAGAGCGGAGCACAGCGAGGCAAATGTAAGGAAAATTACAGGAAGATCCCTCAATCGGCGCCAAAGTTATTCCCAATAGAATGTTCGGAATTTCCTATGGTAACTAGGTCCTAACTATATATACCTACTGGCTATCGCCAGTAGGTATATATAGTTAGGATTTTTTTGAATAGGGATTTCTGAAAATTCTATGTTGAATAACTTTGGCGTTGAAGGACGGAATTGGCTGAAATCTTCAGGAAAATGGCACATGTTGTTTCTGAGCATCCCCTGAAAGTTTGGGGGGGTTTCATGAAGTGGGGGCCGAGAAAAAAGGGGGTCCCAAAACGTGTTTTTAACATTGAGTTTTCCATAGGGCGGTTGGACTCACTTTTAGCTCGAACGGCTGAATGGATTTCTATGAAACTTGGCAAAATTGTAGGGACTGGTAGCCCGATGTGCCTTTGGTAGGTCTCAAGATATGTGCTCCAGTGGATTTTGAATATTTTAGGTTCAAAAAAATATATATATCCGTGACAGCGTCCCGGTTAGCGCCCCGGTTCGCGTACCAGACGTGAGACGGAACTTCGCGAGGAGAAGGGGATTGGCTCCCCGGTGACTGTGAACATTCTAAACAGTTCGGAGCGGCCGCCATCTTGTCTCTCGGTAGGATCGAGAGACAAGAGGTGGAAATAAACGAAGGGGGAAATGAATAAAAGGTGGCAAGGTAGACCCCTCCTGACCCCCTAGGATTGATGTGGGGGCTATTAAAGGGCCCCACGGGGCAAAACAATAAAAAAAAAAATTCCGATTTTTCGCGGTGGAAGCGCTACCCGGTACGCGAACCGGGTAGCTTACCGGTAGCGTAACGGGAGTCCACCATCTTGCGTTAAGGTCTAATTTGGACACAAGATGGATGATAAACAATGCTGGGATTGTGTAAAAGGGGGCAAGGGAGACATATCCTGAACCCCTAGGTTTTGTGAGGGTGGATGAGGAGGCACATATATGCCCCCCAAAAAAAAAATCAAATTTTCGCGCGGTTAGCGCCCGGTGCGCGAACCGGGTAGCGCTCCGGAAAGCGTAAATCGTGAAAATTAGTAAAAAAAAGTTACATTTAACATTTATTCAGAGTGATCATAGTTAGGGTAGCTCTGAAAAGAGCTTTTGGGTCTGTGGAAGATTTAGGTACTTATAAGTAGGTACACAGTCTTAAATTCTGGATGAAATCTCTGTTTCCCTCATCTGAGAAGTGCACACCATCTCCTCTGTAGATATCTTGCATGTAGTAAAGCAAGTTATTGTTGTAGATGGAGCCCATTCCATGGTCTCTCATGTAAGCTGAAACAGACTTATTTACATGCTTCCTCGCTTTCTCAATATGTGGACAAAATTGATTGGACCACCTACATCTCTGTCTTTGGCATATATTGGAATATACCAAGGCAGTTTGAGGAAAAAGTGCCATCAATTGCTCAAAGGTGTCCTTTAAAAGCATTTCCAGACCTACCCCAGTCAAAGTGCCCAAATCATTTCCTCCACAGTGCACTATTTTGAGGTCAGGGTTTGGCAAATGCAAAAAGGTTTTCACCAATGGTATCAATTGGTGACATCTCAATCCTCTCTGGCCAATCCACTTGATTTCCACATTTTGTAAGTTGAGGTTGTGTAAATTTCTGTTATCAGCATACCTGTGAGCCCAGTGGATGTAACTATGTCCAAGAATCCAGACAGAAAACATGGTGAGAGGAGGTTCTGCTGCAGTCAGATGAAGTGTGGGAATGAAATGGCAGTTGAAACAGTAGGAGTTTGTAATGAAAAAAACTGTGAAGTTTCAGTGCTAATGATTCAGTAGCAGTGATTGGTGGATTTTGATTGCTGAAAACAGAAAGTTAGGGTGCATGGATGTGTTCTTTGAAAGATGTAACTTGAATGGTTAAGAAAAAATCATTTTAAGAAACATTGCACTGGATAAGCAGGTGTACTGAGAGTTCAGTTGAAACATTGTTGTGCAAACTTGTAAACATGAGAGGTCTGTCAGGAGGTAGTTGCTATGGAAAAAAGGCAGAAAGGGCAGAGGGGGGAAGGGTGTTGATTTGAAAAAAGTGAGGGAAGAGTTTTGATTGGGTGACATGAGAGATATGTGTGATGAATTACAGCATTTCTGTGCCATTGTTGGTTGCAGCCTCTGGAGTGCATACCCTTTGCTCTGCTAAAGAAAAATTGGTGTGTGTCTGAGACTGTTTTGAAATTCAAAAAGCATTTGCTAAGGTGAGAAAAGATTCATTTAATTTAGATAGAGACTAGTATGCTTTAGGGAGAAAATTAGGAAGAAAGTTGTGTATTTAAAATGTTGCTTTGTGTCAAGTGTTTTACAAAAAGATTTTGTTTCTTTGAGAAATTGTAATTGGAGATAATGTGAAGTATTAGTACTGACAGGGTGTGCTTGTACATAGGATCTGTGCTGTGTTTTCTAATTATGACTTGAAAATCGTTTTTAAGGAAAAGGAATGCTTTTTAAATTTATGAAAAGGAAAAAATGGTGTCTGCTTCTTTAAACAAATATTTCACTTGCCCCATGATTCAGGGAGAATAATTTGCTTACTTGATGTGTTTAAAAACGTTTCTTGAAGTCATTTAGGTTTCTTGATATGTACTGCTAGAGTTTCATTGCCAGCATGGGGCATATTTACAAGGCCTTTGAGCCACTTTCATGTTATTTTCCCCATGTTAAAAGTAACACAAAAGTGGTGCAAGGGCCTTGTAAATACGCCCTCATGTGTGTTAGGGCATTTTAAGTCACTTCCCCATGAATCTGGGAGAATAATTTGCTTACTTGATGTGTTTAAAAACGTTTCATGAAGTCCTTTAGGTTTCTTCATATGTACTGCTAGAGTTTCATAGCCAGCATGGGGCATATTTACATGGCCTTTGAGTCACTTTCACGTCATTTTCCCCATGTTAATAGTGACGCAAAAGTGGTGCAAGGGCCTTGTAAATATGCCCTCATGTGTGTTAGGGCATTTTAAGTCACTTCCCCATGAATCTGGGAGAATAATTTGCTTACTTGATGTGTTTAAAAACGTTTCTTGAAGTCATTTAGGTTTCTTGATATGTACTGCTAGAGTTTCATAGACAGCATGGGGCATATTTACAAGGCCTTTGAGCCACTTTCACATTATTTTCCCCATGTTAAAAGTGACGCAAAAGTGGTGCAAGGGCCTTGTAAATACACCCTCATGTGTGTTAGGGCATTTTAAGTCACTTCGCCATGAATCTGGGAGAATAATTTGCTTACTTGATGTGTTTAAAAACGTTTCTCGTAGTCATTTAGGTTTCTTGATATGTACTGCTAGAGTTTCATAGCCAGCATGGGGCATATTTATAAGGCCTTTGAGTCACTTTCACGTCATTTTCCCCATGTTAATAGTGACGCAAAAGTGGTGCAAGGGCCTTGTAAATACGCCCCCATGTGTGTTAGGCCATTTTAAGTCACTTCCCCCATGAATCTGGGAGAATAATTTACTTTCCTGATGTGTTTTAAAAATGTGTTTTTTGACTTAAAATGGCTCAAAGGCTTTGTAAATATGCCCCATACTGGCTATGAAACTCTAGCAGTACATATTCTGAAACCTAAGTGACTTCAAGAAACGATTTTAAACACATCCAGTAAGCAAATTATTGTAGAAGCATTCCATTCCATTGCTACTATTTGTGGGTTTTAAATTTGTCTATGCTGCTAAATTACTGTAGGTAGAATTGACAACTAGTGTGTTAATTGTTTGCTTACTGTTATTGGTTTACTGTTAGTAATAGTGGTTAATAACATTTTTTTTTTAAATTTACCACAGATTCAACTCAAGATCTTTTGAAAAATTCAAAAATGCCCTCAAGGCAAAGAAAAAGAAAAGAAGCAAAGTGACTTACACCCAACCTTGGTAAACCTTTGCAGCAGTCCTCTACAATAAAAACTTGTCAAGTCACCAAAAAAACTTCGGGTAAGACAACAAAATCTTTTTTAAGAAACATTTGCAGACGAAAAAGTATCACTACAGAACATGTTTTAGTCCAGAAGAAGAGAGCCAATTTAAACGGGAAGGAAAGGCCCCTCAAAAATGTTACTGTTAGAGCAGGAGATAACTCTGTGCAGGGTAGTAGAAGGAAAAATCTGTTTAGGGACATTCGTAGACGAATGTTCCGCAACAGGATAATTGGCAATTTGTTAAAAAATATTAAGAAAGGTCAACAGAAAGTGGCTTTTTATAAGAGAAAGAAAAATGTAGAGAAAATTATTGATCAGGCTTTCAAAATTAAGCGAAAGTTATTTATTTTGATAATCAATAAAATTAGGAAACTAAACAAGGCAATTTATGATTTCAAATCAAATAGTAGATGGAAGAGAACAGTTAATCGTAGTAATTTTTGTGAAGTTTTTTCAGGAGAATGGATGCATAGTTCAAGTTGTGAGGCATTTTTTAATGAGGAGAGTTATTTCCAGGACAATGATTTGGTGCATGCAGTTGACACCAGTGGTCGAGCATATGAGGTGAAAGACGGTTGTCCGGTTGAAAAAGAAAAACTTGTGTCAACAGAGGCAGAAGAGGTGTTAGGTAATGAAGTTTTAGGAAGACGTCCTAAGGGACCAGTGTACACCTGGAAGTGTAGTAGTATTTGCAGAGTGAGACAGGATTCCATCAATTTGCTTTGTGATTTTGTACGGACATTTAATAAGAAAAGTTTAAAACAGAAAATGAAGTTGTTGCAAGAATTAGATCCTTGCAGAGTGAGAGAAGTGACAGGTTTGCATGGTCATTCACTGGCTTGTCTTTCCAGGAGAGTATGCCAGAGTGTTTTTCATCATTTCAGGATGCTAGCAGTGCATCATAATAAAGTGAGGAAATTAGTTAGAATGTTTCATTATGCTAAGAGTCCAGCAATTATGCTTAAACAATTGAGCGCTGCTCTTTTGCATGGTTCTGAAGTAGATGTGAAGAATATTTGTGAAGAAATTGAGTTTTGTTACTTTGCTAGTAAAGAGAACAATGTTGAAATTGACCCAGTAGAAGAAGGTAATGTGGAAGAGAGTGTACAGATTTCCAGTACAGATAAGTTTCACAAGGAAATTTCCACGTTTACGGTGAAATCAAGTGAGAGGCCTAATTTCACTTGTGTGTGTTGTCGACGGACTTATTATAAGAATCAGACTAAGTTAGTGGATTTATATACAAAAAGTGAAATGGAAAACAATAGTGAATGGAACGATTTTGCAACATACTTGATGGTAGAAAATTGTTTTGATTTGGGATCAGATCAACGTATGTGTACTTATTGTTTTAACAAAAATAAATCAAAACCGGATGCCTGCTAGAGCGGTTCATAATAATCTGGAATTGGTTGACATTCCGTCTGAACTGAAGGATTTAAATACTTATGAATCTATTTTGATTCAAAGTGTCCATCCTTTTCAGGCTATTGTTCGAACGGACCCTAAGACAGGGAAATTGCCTCCTTCAGATTTACAGAGAGGATTAAAGGGAAGAGTTGTTTATTTGCCTCTGGATTTGAAGAAATATATTGATACAATTGGTGTAGACAAAGTGGAAGAGGAACCTCTGGTTATCCTAGTTAATGGGGTTCCGACAAAGAGTAAGAAAATCTGGCAAGATTTAGTGGATGTTAGGAAAGTCAAAAAGGCAACGTTGTATTTGATGAAAAACAATGAGTACTACAAGAATGTATGTGTTGCAGAAGAGGAACTAAGTGAAGAAGAGGACAGCGATTTGTGTGCTGGACAAATAGAGAAAGTAGATGCCTCTAAAAATGAAGAAATATATGAACATTATAGTGTTCATCCTTTGCATTCTAAAGAAGTCATGGGGAATGCTATTGAGTTGTTTCAAATGAAACAAGCCAAAGGGCGTCCCATTAGTGTTTGGGAGGAAAGTTTGGAAGCTCGCTGTTTCCCACAGTTATTTCCAACAGGTCGAGGAGGAAGATATGATGAGCGACCTGATCAAATTCCTGCTTCTGAATGCCGGACTTTACGATTGTATGCAGAAGATCCTAGGTTTCGTCAATGCATTCCCTATTTTTTTCATCTACTGTATGAAAGTGATCTGTCTGGACTGTCTTATGCAGTGAACCACATCCTGAAAAGTGGTGTACAGCTGCAAAATATCTCGGTAAAGGAGTTTATGGATAAAGTCAATGTGCAAGACAGTATTTTGGATTCTCACCTGATTAATCTCATGGCATGTCAGCGTGGTACTAATGAGTATTGGTACCGTCGTCATGGTGACTTAAAATGTATGCTGAGGAACTTAGGAACTCCCATATGGTTCCTCACTCTCAGCTGTGCCGAGTATGGCTGGGAAGACTTACTTGAATTTCTACGAGAGGCAAATGGAAAAATTGAAAATATCGAATTCAAGACACCCGGAGAACTGTGCTCTTTGGATCCAGTCAATGTATGCAGGTACTTCAATCATAGATTTGAAGCTATGATGTCTTTCATTATGAACAAGAAAAATCCTCCTCTTGGAGAGGTGTTGGATTTCTTCTGGAGAAAGGAGTATCAAGCAAGAGGTACTCCTCATATTCATATGCTGCTATGTATCAAAGATGCACCCAAATTTGGAACAGATCCGGATGACTTAGTGATGAGTTTCATAGAACAGTATTCTACATGTGCTGTTCCAAAGACAAAGGAAGACAAAAGTTTAAGAGAACAAGTTTTACGCTTTCAAAACCATTGTTGTGGAAAGTACTGTCGTCGTAAATTCAGAAACAAGAACAAGTTCTATACAAAATGTCGTTTTGGGTTTCCACGACCAGTGATATCTAAAGGAAGAGTGACAATTTGATGTCTTCGCTGCGACATAATGTGACGAGGAAATCACCCAAAAATACATACAATTTAAAAAGAAACGAAGAGTCAAAGTACATCAACGACTACAACCCAGTGATTTTGTCCATGTGGAATGCTAACATGGATATACAGTTTGTGACTGACAACTGTATGGCTGTGGCTCGGTATGTGTCGTCTTATATCACAAAAAAAGAAAAGCCTCAGTAAGAAGTTGTACAGTTTCAGTCTAAAGATGTTGTCGCATCGAGAAATCGGAGCATACGAATGTTTTAGATCGGTTATCTTCAGCAAGTCTCTATGCCAAATCTAGGAGTATAATTTGGGTGAGTCTTGGTCTTGCTGCAACACGTAATCGAGTTCTGAAACCTGTACGGGAAATTGAGTATTTGGCGGAGAAGGAGCCAAACAGTACAGATATTTTGAAGACCAACATGTTGGATACATATTATCCAAATAGAAGCAGTCACCTCGAGAATGTTTATTTGTATGAGGTTCTACAAAATTACATATTCAAGAGGAACATCAAAGAAGATATTGATAAAGGAGTGTATGCTGTAATTGGAAGTGAGGGATGTCTGGTCAAACAAAGAAAATGCCAATTGGTAAATCATCGAAAATTGAGTTGCGAATCTCCTGAAAGAAAAGAGTTTTTCTATTTAGCTCTTTTGCAACTTTTCAAGCCTTGGCATGCAGAAGAGGAACTGCTTGGAGATTTCCTCTGTTATGAAGATTCTTTCAATGCAGCCAAGGAGTCCATAGAATGTCCTGTTTTTCCAAAATATCTAGAAATGTTGAATGCAGAAATCGAGCAGGAAGCAACAATTGCAGCCGAGATTGCTAGAGACAGTTCTCAGGACAGTCAGAGTTCCACTTCATTGAGTCAGGATCCACTAGGAGGACCAGTTATCGAAAATGAAGCTGCCACTACCATGATTGAAGTGGAAAGAGCCATGGAACAAGCTCAGGAGGATGCGGTTAACTTAGAAGATTTGGAAAGACAACTCAACGTTGAGCAGAGGAAAATATATGACAAAGTTACCAACCAAATTGATCGTGGATTAAGTCATGAGAAGAAAGAGTGCTCATGTACGTTGTTGAAGCCTGTCCGACTGTACGTGAGTGGAGAAGCAGGAACTGGAAAAAGTTCCCTCATTAAAGCAATTTTATGTTATTTGCAGAAAAGGACTGAGTCATCGCTGTCTTGTGTTGTCACCGCTCCAACTGGACTGGCAGCACATAACATTAAAGGTATTACTTTGCATCGTCTACTGATGCTGCCAGTGGAGCATGATAACAAATTACAATACCACAAGTTATCTGGAGATGCTTGTTGTGAAGTTTCAAGAGTCCTAAAGAAGATGAAACTTCTTATCATTGACGAAGTAAGCATGGTTTCCAATGTCATGCTTGCCTTTGTGCATTTGAGAATGCAAGAAGTTCTTAAAACAGAGTATGATGTGTTATTTGGTGGCAAACACATCATTGTTTTCGGTGATCTTCTGCAGCTGACACCAGTGAAAGGACAACCAGTGTTTAAACTACTTACGCATGAAGATACCAGGAAGTGCCTAGGGAGCATTGGCAATGTTAATATATGGTTAAACTTCAATTATGCTGAACTGCGTGAAAATATGCGTCAGGCGAAGGATGAAGATTATAAGAATATTCTACAAGATGTTAGAATCGGAAAAGTGACCGAGCATGGGACGGAAGCTTTACATGCACGATTATTGTCAAATTTGTATCCAGATAAAGACGTTCTGCCAGAGAATATTTTTCAGAAAATTACTGAGAAGAAATCTGGGATAAGTTTGATGCCAACTCTGCAAGAATGTTCCATCTTCAACAACAAAATGTTGAATTTAGAAAACCAAGACATAGTGAAACTGGAAGCTATTGACAGAATTGAGCATATGGGAGCAACAATTATTGTGTCTGAAAATTTGAAATCTAAATTGGATTCATTAGAGAAGACTATATCTAAAACTGCAGGTTTTGAAAAGACTCTGAATGTGTGCTTAAATTTCCGTATCATTTTGAGAAGGAATTTAAATGTTGAAAGAGGTCTGGTAAATGGATCAATGGGTAATGTTGTTGATTTTGAGAAATACAGAAATAGAGATTGAATTGAATTTATAAAAATTAAATTTGATGGCATTGAGGATGTACAGCAAATTGGTTGTTGCTCTGCTAGGTTTTTGCTTGTTAAAGACTTATATGTTCGGCGTAAGCAGTTTCCTGTTTGCTTGGCATATGCGGTGACAATCCATAAATCGCAAGGTTTAAGTGTAGACAGTGCTTTGGTGAATATTGGCAGTTCTGTGTTCAAGGAGGATATGGCTTATGTGGCATTATCACGAGTCAGAACTTTATCTGGATTGTACTTGATTGAGTGTGATGAGACAAACATTTGTGCAGATCTAGATTGTGTTAAGGAATACAATAGGTTAAGAAGAGAGTATGCGCCACATTTGCCTCAATATCCTTTGTTTGAAAAATGTGTGGTAGGCCGGAAACGAAGAAATGTAACCAATAGTAGGGAGGTTGTAGCAAAAACACGAAAAGTCGATGATCCCGAATTTGTAAGCAGAAAGAAAATGGATGCTGTTCAAGATGTTGTTGGTTTTCAATTTGAAAATAGTTCTGGTGTCAACTGCTAGGCTAATGTAGTGGTTATTATTGTCTTTTCTCTACAAACATTAAAAGAACAGATTGTGGTCAATTCGGATCAAAGATTTTGCTGTTTGTTAAATTCTGTGTTAGAGAAATGTAGCACTGATAGAAGAAAAATAGAAAGTGTGTCTGAAATTCGAAATCTCTTAGACAAATGTTCAGGTCAAACGCAATTCTCTCAAAATATTCAGCAGGATTGTCAGGAGTTTTTAATGTATATGCTTGATATTTTGCAAGATGAAGGTGTAGATGTAGATTATCTGTTTGGCCTTTCTTATCAATGGCAGCATGACTGCGAGAACTGTAGGCTATCAAGTACTACTAGTGTAGACTCAGAAAGATTTATATATTTAACTTTGCCTGACAGTAAATCAGTATCCTTTAATAAGCTAGTAAAAGCAGCCGATCAAAACATGGAGTGTAGCCAATGTAAGTCTGCAATGCTGTCCACATTATTTATACAAAGTTATGGCCAGTATGTCATTTTAATGTTCCAACGATGTAGGTCTGATGGAACTAAATTGACAACTTTAATTAAAAATGTTGTGGCTTCGCAGTTGTCAATATCAGGAAGGACTTTTGTAACTGCAGCAATTATATATCATGACGGTCCTTCAACAACTTCAGGACATTACACAGCTTATTTAAAATCTGGAAACGGCTGGTCATTCTGCAATGATTCTGTTTTAACTTTCAAAAAACGTTTACCGTTTGACTTAAATAATTCTTACCTAGTGTTTTTACAACCAAAATTTTAGGGAAGGAAAGTGGCCTACGAAGATTGGAGCAGGTGATAAATTTTAGTCTGCTGTTTTAAATTGCTTTGTGAATTAGAGTGATCATAATAAATAAAAATGTAAAGTAGTCATAGAGGTACATAACTGGCTATAATGATTCAAAGAGTTGATATGATTTACTCTGTTGTTTTAAATTGCTTTGTTAGTAACTGAGATCAAGAGAATGAAAACATTGGAAATGTCATAGAGGTAGTGTAAGTGTGCCTCATAGTAAGTGGTATCAATGTTATAGGAAATGTGAAACATGAGTAAACTAGAAGGGGAGATATTATTAGTACAAGATTGTGAAAGTGATTTTGGACGTTTTCTTTCTGTCGGGATTTGCTTTGAGGAATTCGAAGAGTTTAAAATGGCTCTTACACGATTTGGCCTTGAGGAGAAGTGTGGTAGAGAGCAAAAAGTCATTTATTGTTTCTAACATATTACTCAAAAAGAAAGAGCTTTTCTTTCAGAAAGTGGCGGGCACAGATTTTTTAGAGCACAACAGAGTATAAGCTGTTCATAGCATATCATTCGACGTCATGGAAAGTAAGTGTACTTTTGATGAGTTCTGATTTCTGATTTGTTATATTATATGGGTTTTTTAAACACAATCATTTTGATTGTGTTTTTTTTCCCCGCTGTTATATGATGAATACGTTCGACTCACTGTTTTTAGTGAAATTTGATATATTCTGAGAACAGCAAAAATAAACCATTTAACATGTATAATTAATTCTATATTTTGTATTGTGATTTTTAAATTGTACTCATCTTGTCTCATGCTCACTTGTCTTTTACTACCTTATATCAATTCTCTTTACATACTCACATTGCCTTTTGTTTTATTCTCTTTCACCCTTGTTCTCTAACTCCACTTATTTTTCAAACTTTGTTTCCTTATTCCAACTCAGCTTTTTTCTTTTCTCTCATGCACCATTTTCTAGCTTTTAGACCCTCTGCTTCGCTTCTCTTTTCCATATTTTCTCCCTTTTGTTTTCGAAATTGAATATTTTTGGGTTCTCCTTTTTTGTTGCAATCAGTTAGTATAACTCACCTTCACTCATTTATCTTTCTTTGTTGCTTCACTCAGTCTGTATCTGACACTCTTTCCTTCACTTTCTCTGTCCCCTCTCTCCCTCACTCTCTTTTCCTTATTCACCCTTTCCTTATTTAGTTTACCTTACTCACATTCTTTTAGTATCTTACACATCTTCAGTTTATTTTTCTCTTCTATCCTTCTTTTCTGTCACTGAATCTATCCTCCTTTTTATTGACTTAGTAATTTACTCTATTTCTATTTCTTTTTGACTCTGTCTGTCTTTCACCGTTACTTTATTTTCCTTTCTGAATGTTTATCTCTAACTTTATTTCTTTGTAAAATTGTATGATTTTCAACCTCATGCCTTGTCTTTTCTAGTTTTAATATTTTTCAAATTTTTGTTCTTTCTTTCACAGATTGAAAGTAAAAAAATTATAAGTGATGGAGTTAACAACAACTATAAAGTAAGGGCCTCATTTATGAAAAGTGACGCATCGCTGCGTGAAAACAGCGATGCGTCACTTTTCACTGCGCACTCCTTGCGACACCAATGATGCGTCATATTTAATGTATGACGCATCATGTCGCAAGGAGTTACAAATACGTCAGTATTTCTGACGCATCTGTAAGCGCAAAAGTGACGCATTGCTGGAGTGTGTCACAAAAGTGACGCAACTCCAGCAATGCGTCCTTTCACATGGGGAAAGCCCCATGTGAAAGGGCTTGCGTCAGTCTTACGCCTGCTGTGAGGCAGGCGCAAGATTTTGACGCAACCGCATCCTAAAAGTAATGCAGTGAAATCTCATAGATTTCACTGCGTCACTATTACGAGGCTTTTTGCGGGCGAACGCCCCCTCTGCATACATTATACCTGACGCAGGTATAATGTGGCGCAGGGGTTTAAAAAGTGACGCATCTACCTAGATGCGTCACTTTTTAAATATGGCGCAACAAGGCACATGTTTTACGCTGCCGATGCGTCACAAAAAGTGACGCATCCGCAGCGCAAAACTGACGCAAGGCCTCATAAATGAGGCCCTAAGTATTTAGTACTTTTTCCCTTACATCTCTATCACATTCAACTTCTATTACTTCCACTGCTTTATTTCCTTAACCCTCAGTTTCCTTCCTTTGCTTTTTCCCTCATTCCTTTTCAATTACTTACTTACTCCACTCCTTTTGTCAGTCCCTCTGTTCTCACAGTTCCTCACTCCTTTTCACTCAGTCCGTCTCTCTTACTCTCACTGTCTCTGTCTCTTCACTCTTTTACTAGTTGTTCATTATGCTTTCTCTCTGTAGTTCAAGCACACTATCTTATTTACATTTTTTTGCTGCTTCAATTATTCTTTTTCTATCACTTCTTCTTTTCTTCTTTCTGTTTTTTCTCTCTGTCATTCCACATGTTTTAACCTTATTCACTATCATACACCTTGTTTTAATCCTATTTACTTTCACTCACTGTTTTTTTAACACCTTCCCTCAGGGTTGTTGTTTTAGTCCGGTTCTATCCCTACCTCTTACTCCACATCCTTTACTCTCTTTCTTTTTAATTTGAAGATTCATTCACATTCTCCAAGTAACTCTTGTGTATTATTCTTCTACTCTCTTTTTTTCTTTCACTTCCTTTTCTATTTTCTTTTTCTCAATTTTACCCTCTTACAGCTTTTCTTTGTATAATTATCTATTATACAGTATCTCTGTGTTACTCCCTCTAGTTGTCTTTCTTTTAACATTATTCTCTCTGTCTCCTTCCCTTATGTTCACTCTTTATTTTTTTTTTCATTTTTTTTTTTGGTTCGCTTCCGGTTCGCGTACAGGCGCGCGAACTAGGAAGCGAATAAAAAAAAAAGAGATTGCCAGAGTGCTAAACATTTTAGCAATTTTTTATAAATGGGAGGTAGTTCTGAAAAGAACTTTTTTTATTGTTTTTGTTGTTTTATATTTTTTTATTATTTTTCTGAACATTGGTTTTTTTGTATTTTTTGAACAATTTTACATTTTTGGGGTTTTTTGAGGGGGAATAACGAAAAACAGGCATTAGAAAGGGCTCAACAGGAGCAAAAAAAAAAATTTAGTTTTTGGGGCGTTTTGAGCACTTGTGGTTTTCATATCCTCTGTTCATTAAATTGACACTCCTCTCCCCATAACAAAGTAGTCCCCCACAATAAATACACACTAGCTTTATGTGTGCAAAATTGTTCTGGATACTGGGGACCTTCTCCCTCACCTCTGGTCCCGATAGACTTTCCTGTGTCGAGGTGCTGGCCACAGGAGTTGGTGGGTTTTCGCGGAGGTGACGCACCTCAGCCACGCTGTAATTAATTGGATGCCACCTTTGCATGTGGCGGTGCATAGTATAGTTTCCGTAACTATACTTTTTATATGTGCCTCAGGACAGAACTCCTTTACATATGAGGCATGTCACATGTCGGGCATTGACCTTTTTTTGGCCTTGAGGGAAAGAAAAAAATTGCCAAATAAAATTGTCTTTGTGGTGAGATTGCCGGGGCTGTTCAGGCAAGAATTGTATCTGCTGTTCCTCCTCTTCCTCTTCTTCCTCCTCTTCCTCAGGGTTGGGAAGGAACTGTGTAGGTGGTCCTTCCTTCCTAGGAGGTTGTGGTGGTGGTGGGGGCCCACCAGCTGCAGCTACTACTGATGCCATCACTGAATAATGAAAAACAGGTCTTCCTCTCACAAAGTTGAAAGTCAGAGTGAGAAAAAAGGTGGGGGCTTTCATCATTTGGGAAAAAAAAATGTTCTAAACCAATGAAAAGTGTTATTTTCAGGTCACATGACCTGTTACGCTTACGTTGCGCGTCCCGCTACGCACCCGGAGCGCTTCCAGGGTGCTGCGCTTTGCGCCTCGGTTCGCGCTCCGGAGCACTTCCGAGTGCGCTAACGCGGCGCGTCATAAGATGCATTACGCGGCAACGTGATACGTCACGCTTACGCGACGCGTCACGATGTTGTTTTCGAACGCGGCAGTTGCGCTAACGGAACGTTTCCCGGTGCGCGGACCGGGTCGTGGCACCAAATTGAGCTAACGGGAAGCTACCCGGTGCGCGGACCGGTAGCGAATCAAAAAATAATAATAAAAAAATATATATATACATAAAAAAATTATATTAAAAACATATAAAATATATTTTTCCTTTAAAAGAAGAATACATTTTACAGCTTTTGTTATTTGCTATTAAAAAACCATTGAAATTCACTGAAAAAAACCATAGGTTATAGACCATATATAGTTCGGAATTAGCATTTACAAAACCTTGAAAATTCACTGAAAAAACCATAGGTTATAGGCCATAGATAGTTAGGAATTAGCATTTACAAAACCTTATTTTACTCACACAAAACCATTAAAAATTCGCATATATAGTTAGTTGCACTAACTATATATCGCGCACCCGCAATCCAATGCTGATGATGTCACATATTTCATCATTCATGACATGGTCAGTGACATCACTGATGACATCACTGATGACAACTCAAATGACATCACTGACAACATCACTGATGGCATCATTCATGTGATAATACGATGAACCTCTTTAGACTCTAATATAACCTTAGATACACTCGGTGTAAACAGACACTCACAGATTGTCACTCATCCATGGAGTTACTCATACACCTAGTCAGTCATGCAAAGAATCAATCACACCTCCATTTCCTCAACTATACAGTTATACACACCTTACTTATTCAAACATATTCTAACACATATTTACTCTCTTATACAATCACTGATACAAGTTTTCAATGATCCATGCAGCCACTCACACATTCACTAGCTCTTATACACAGTAATTTATATATGCCAACTCTCACATGTACTGTGTTTTACATATGTACTTACTTTGACATGTAGCACTGAGATATCCATTCACTCACCAATACACTCATGCACACAGTCAACCACCCATACAGCTGTTTCCACATGCAGTTTTGAACCCATACATCTAGTGAATCAACTGTTCACACATCTATGCACAGAGTCACACACCTCCCAGCCACCCACACACACACACTCACTCTCCCATACAAATACTTGGGCAGCCAATCAATAACCCATATAGTTACTCATATAGCTACTGATCAACACATGCAGCAGTTTACAGAACAACAGATATAATGATGCACAAATTAAGACAGTTTAGTCACTAACCCATGCACTCAGTGAGACACATTTAGTCACTCTCTCATACAGTCAGTCATGCACCTACTAAATCCTTCATCCAGACACTTATACATCCACTCATTCTTCAATATGTAAGACATATTTTAACTTTACAGAAACATACAGTCACTGGATGATGTCATCAGTGATGTCATCAGTGATGTCACTGACCATGTCATGAATGATGTAAAATGTGACATCATCAGCAGTGGATTGCGGGTGCGCGATATACAGTTAGTGCAACTAACTATATATGCGAATCTAAATGGTTTTGTGTGAGTAAAATAAGGTTTTGTAAATGCTAATTCCTAACTATATATGGTCTATAACCTATGGTTTTTTCAGTGAATATATATATATATATATATATATATATATATTTCTCGCACAGCTCCCTTCACCGCCGTCGCTCCTCCTCATTACCCGGGTGCTCAATCCCGCGTTGGTGAGACGCGTTTCAATGTTAGCACACACCTCCGTGGTCTTTGCGAAGGTCAAGAAAAGACGGCACTCCAAGAAGAAGCCTAATCGGTGAAACGCGTATGTCAGGGGGGCAGGGGGGTCTGCCAATAAACCATTGTTGGAGAAAACAACAACTTGGAGTGCCGTCTTTTCTTGACCTTCGCAAAGACCACGGAGGTGTGTGCTAACATATATATATATATATATATATATATTCACTGAAAAAACCATAGGTTATATATATATATATATATATATATATATATATATATATATCCAAACAAGGTTGCCCTTAATGAGGAAAGCCAACACAGTTGAAGGTAACTTCCTTACTTTATTGCAGGTCGAGACACAGCGCATTTACTCCTCCACATTGCGCCAAACGTTTCGGGCCAACACGCCCTTGTTCACTGGCATTGAACACAGCCACTGCAGGTGAGCCAAACTTTATCCTCCTGCCCCGCCCTGATGGGATTTCGAATTGTCTTATGGGAGAGGTAGTTTGTGCACGTCCTGAAATAGTTCCTGCAGTCGTGTTGTGTGCAATAAAATCCTTTCCCCAAGTGGGTAACATGGAGGAAAGCAGCGATGTCCCTCCAATTGCACCCCTGCAACAACAGTCCTTCAACTCCACATGACTCCCGGGGTTCGAGAGCCACAGTCCGTAGATTACACGGCGGGGCTTTCCAACGGCGAAGGCATCGCCGCACTCAATATCCAAACAAGGTTGCCCTTAATGAGGAAAGCCAACACAGTTGAAGGTAACTTCCTTACTTTATTGCAGGTCGAGACACAGCGCATTTACTCCTCCACATTGCGCCAAACGTTTCGGGCCAACACGCCCTTGTTCACTGGCATTGAACACAGCCACTGCAGGTAAGCCAAACTTTATCCTCCTGCCCCGCCCTGATGGGATTTCGAATTGTCTTATGGGAGAGGTAGTTTGTGCACGTCCTGAAATAGTTCCTGCAGTCGTGTTGTGTGCAATAAAATCCTTTCCCCAAGTGGGTAACATGGAGGAAAGCAGCGATGTCCCTCCAATTGCACCCCTGCAACAACAGTCCTTCAACTCCACATGACTCCCGGGGTTCGAGAGCCACAGTCCGTAGATTACACGGCGGGGCTTTCCAACGGCGAAGGCATCGCCGCACTCAATATCCAAACAAGGTTGCCCTTAATGAGGAAAGCCAACACAGTTGAAGGTAACTTCCTTACTTTATTGCAGGTCGAGACACAGCGCATTTACTCCTCCACATTGCGCCAAACGTTTCGGGCCAACACGCCCTTGTTCACTGGCATTGAACACAGCCACTGCAGGTGAGCCAAACTTTATCCTCCTGCCCCGCCCTGATGGGATTTCGAACTACCTCTCCCATAAGACAATTCGAAATCCCATCAGGGCGGGGCAGGAGGATAAAGTTTGGCTCACCTGCAGTGGCTGTGTTCAATGCCAGTGAACAAGGGCGTGTTGGCCCGAAACGTTTGGCGCAATGTGGAGGAGTAAATGCGCTGTGTCTCGACCTGCAATAAAGTAAGGAAGTTACCTTCAACTGTGTTGGCCTTCCTCATTAAGGGCAACCTTGTTTGGATATTGAGTGCGGCGATGCCTTCGCCGTTGGAAAGCCCCGCCGTGTAATCTACGGACTGTGGCTCTCGAACCCCGGGAGTCATGTGGAGTTGAAGGACTGTTGTTGCAGGGGTACAATTGGAGGGACATCGCTGCTTTCCTCCATGTTACCCACTTGGGGAAAGGATTTTATTGCACACAACACGACTGCAGGAACTATTTCAGGACGTGCACAAACTACCTCTCCCATAAGACAATTCGAAATCCCATCAGGGCGGGGCAGGAGGATAAAGTTTGGCTCACCTGCAGTGGCTGTGTTCAATGCCAGTGAACAAGGGCGTGTTGGCCCGAAACGTTTGGCGCAATGTGGAGGAGTAAATGCGCTGTGTCTCGACCTGCAATAAAGTAAGGAAGTTACCTTCAACTGTGTTGGCTTTCCTCATTAAGGGCAACCTTGTTTGGATATTGAGTGCGGCGATGCCTTCGCCGTTGGAAAGCCCCGCCGTGTAATCTACGGACTGTGGCTCTCGAACCCCGGGAGTCATGTGGAGTTGAAGGACTGTTGTTGCAGGGGTACAATTGGAGGGACATCGCTGCTTTCCTCCATGTTACCCACTTGGGGAAAGGATTTTATTGCACACAACACGACTGCAGGAACTATTTCAGGACGTGCACAAACTACCTCTCCCATAAGACAATTCGAAATCCCATCAGGGCGGGGCAGGAGGATAAAGTTTGGCTCACCTGCAGTGGCTGTGTTCAATGCCAGTGAACAAGGGCGTGTTGGCCCGAAACGTTTGGCGCAATGTGGAGGAGTAAATGCGCTGTGTCTCGACCTGCAATAAAGTAAGGAAGTTACCTTCAACTGTGTTGGCTTTCCTCATTAAGGGCAACCTTGTTTGGATATATATATATATATATATATATATATATATATATATATATATATATATATATATTCACTGAAAAAAACATAGGTTTCACACCAGTTATAGTTAACTGGAAATTTTACTGTCATAAAACCATTGAAATTCAACGTTATAGTTAGTTAGACTCACTATAACTTGCGCGTGCAATGCACTGCTGATGACGTCACATATTACATCACTCATGACATGGTCAGTGACATCACTCATGACACCACTGATGACACCATCCAGTGAATGTGTGTCTTTCTGAAAAATAAATATGTTTTATATATGTATATGTAAAGGTTGATGGAAGAATAAATGTTTAAATAAGTGTCTAAAAAGATATTTTTTTTAAAAAAATTGATTGGTTAACTGGCTTATTAAGTGTATCTTAGTGAATACATATATTAGCGAGTAATGTTTAAATATTTAAATATATGTATCAGAGTTTCACTTTGTGTATAAGTGGCTGCATGGGTTGGTGAGTAGCTACATGTGTGTGTATATGGGTTATTAGATGTTTTTTAGTATCAGTATGAGTGTCTGTATGGTTTGGTGGGGGTATTACTTAGCACATAGATGCAGCAATGACTGACTCACTGTTTGTATGTGTTTTGAAGACAGCATATGTGCAGGACAGTATCTGTGGATGAGTGTGTATATGTGTGTGTTGGTGAGTGAATGGCTGTCTCACTAGTGTCTTTATCAGTAACCAGATATGTTTTAATCTAGTATATGTGAGTATTGATGTATATACGTGAGTATATGAGAGAGTGAGAGATTGTAAGAGTTCCTTTTTAAATAAGTATGTGTTTCTATAAGTGATTGTTTAAGTGAGTAAGTATGTGTAGGTTTCCTTAGAAGTAAGGTAGTAGTTTGTGTATAGTTGTATATGCAAATAAATGGACATTCAATAGTTTATTTGCATGTGTGAGTAACATTTGGATGACTGTTGGTCTGTAACAGGATGTATAGGTGTATCACTACATATGATGAGTGAGTATATGTATGAGTGACTATATAGAACTGTTGGTGAATGAGTGGATGTTATATAGATGGTGTAATTTCTGAATTGGTTGTTGTAACTGGTATGGGTATCTCCATTTTTTTGAAAATGTTAGTTTCTATTTTTGAATATGTGTTTCAAGGGTTACATTACACTGAAAGGAGGTTTGCCACTCTGTCACAAGGATGGTGTCATCAGTGATGTCATGAGTGATGTCACTGACCATGTCATGAGTGATATAATATGTGACGTCATCAGCAGTGCATTGCACGCGCAAGTAATAGTGAGTCCAACTAACTATAACGTGGAATTTCAATGGTTTTATGACATTAAAATTTCCAGTTAACTATAACTGGTGTGAAACCTATGGTTTTTTCAGTGAATTTAATAGGTTTTTTAAATGCTAATTCCTAACTATAACTGGTGTGAAACCTATGGTATTTTCAGTGAATTTCTTAGGTTTTTTAAATGCTAATTCCTAACTATAACTAGTGTGAAACCTATGGTTTTTTCAGTGAATTGCAAAGGTTTTTTTAATGCTAATTCCTAACTACAAGTCTCACTTTATAAGTAAGACTGTTAGCGCTCTAGTTGTTCTTTAGAACACTCTGGTACATTCTGTCATTGGGCTATAGTTGCGCTACATCTGGCTGATATTTGGGCTACATTTGTATTTTTTTGTCTCTGGTGGCCATCTTTGGGCTACATTGGGCTACATTGGGCTACATTTGGGCTACATTTGGGCTCTAACATATATATAGCCCAATGTAGCCCAATATATTTTTTCAAAGTTAATTTTCTTAAAAACCACTGGAGCATATATCTTGAGACATAGCAAAGGCACATCGGGCTAGCAGTCCCTACAATTTTTCAAATTTTTTTTTGTATATTGTTTTTTTTTTGCCCTGGAGCGCTCCCATGCGCGCCCCGGTGAGCGCCCCGGAAAGCGTAGTATTTTGAAGCATCCCGGTGCGCGAACCGGAAAGCGTCCCATTAGAGCCAATGTCGCAAACGAAAACATGATCGTGACGTATCGCGTATCCGCGTCCGCGTGATACGCATGGCGTAAACGCACCCGGAAGCATTCGAAGTGCTTACGCGACGCGCCCCTGGGCGCGCCCCGGGACGCGCCCCGGGGTGCGTAGCGTAAGCGCGTCGGGTCATGTGACCTGAAAATAACACTTTTCATTGGTTCATAACAGTTTTGGTTTCATAATGATGAAACCCCTGGTCATGTGACCTGAAAATAACACTTTTCATTGGTTCAGGATCTTTTTTTTTCAAATGATGAAAGCCCCCACCTTTTTTCCTTATTCTACCTTTGTGCTTTGAAAGAGCTAGACCTGCAGTTATATCAGTCGAAAATGGCTACATTAGCTGCAGCTACTGGATCTTCTGGACCACCACCACCACCACAAGGACCTCCACAACTTCACAGTGGTGGAGATCAAGAACAGGAGGAGGATGAGGAGGAGGAGGAGAGGAGATTCGTCCCAGAGGACAATATTACCTACAAACCAAAAGAGCACATCATCTGGCTATATTTTTCAATCCCCAACGACAAAAAAAAGTCAATGCACCTAAGGCAGCCTGCTTAATCTGTCATCAGGAGCTGTCAAGGGGTAATCCCAACAAAAAATACTCCTTCCGCAACCACACGATGATCAGACATATGCTTAGAAAGCATCCAAATAACTATGCTAGGGCAGAGGTCAGGGAACTGGCCAGAAACCCTGTCCAATCTTCTGCCAGCACCTCCCAAACTAATGTTTCCAACCCATCGGGACCAGAAGTTAGGGAGATATGCTCCACCATACAAACCAAATTTTCCAATTTTAAAATTGTTTGTATTTTTTGTGGACAAACAATATGCTATGGAGAGCAATGCATCACACTTATTAATCGTGCTTGGGATAACCACAAGTGCCCAAGGAAACATTAATTTGTTCCGCTTTTTTTTTGCTCCTGTTGAGCCCTTTACAATTCCCTGTTTTTTGTTTCTCCCCTTAAAAAATACAAAAAAAACAAAAAATGTTCAGAAAAGCCAAAAAAAGAAAAAAATGTAAAAAAAACAATAAAAAAATATAAAACAAAAAGAATAAAAAAAACAGTTATTTTCAGAACTACCTCCAATTTCTAAAAAAATGCTAATTTTTTTTAAAAATCTGTCATTCTTTTTTCCCCATGGTACGCTCCCCGGTGCGCTCGCCGGTGCGCGTACCGGGCGCTCCCCCCGCGCACATCGAAAAAAAAAAAATGTTTTGCCCCGCGGGGCCCTTTTATGGCCCCCACATCAAACCTAGGGGGTCAGAGGGGGTCTACTCTGCCCCCTTATGGTCATTTCCCCCTTTGTTTTTGCCACCTCTTTTGTCTCGATTTTACCGAGACACAAGATGGCGGCCGCTCCGGACTGTTTCGAATGTTTACAGACACCCGAGAGCCAATCAGCTTTCCGTGCGCAAGTCGCGTGGCGCGCCCGGTGCGCTCCCCGGAGCGCGTACCGGGGCGCTGCCATAGATATATGTATTTTTTAGAACCTAAATTACTCAAAAACCACTGGAGCACATATCTTGAGACATAGCAAAGGCACATCGGGCTACCAGTTCCTACAATTTTGCCAAGTTTGGTGCACATCCATTCAGCCGTTCCGGCTAAAAGTGAGTTTGATCGCCCTATGGAAATTAACATGGGGAAAATACGTTTTGGGACGCCCCTTTTATCTCGGCCCCCGCTTGACGAATCCCCCCAAACTTTCAGGGAAGGACCGGAGCTCGACGAGGCAAATTTGAGGAAATTTTCAGGCAGATTCGTCAACCGGCGCTAAAGTTATTCCAAATAGAATTTTGAGATTTTGCATTGAAAAAAATCCTAACTATAACTACCTACTGGCGACCGCCAGTAGGAGATATATATATATATATATATATATATATATATATATATATATATATATATATATATATATATATATATTACCTACTGGCGGTCGCCAGTAGGTAGTTATAGTTAGGATAATTTTCAATGTTAAATCTCAACATTCTATTTTGAATAACTTTGGCGCCGGTTGACGAATCTGCCTGAAATTTTCAGGAAAATGGTCTCATGGCGGTCCGGTCCTTCCCTGAAAGTTTGGGGGGGATTCGTCAAGCGGGGGCCGAGATAAAAGGGGGGTCCCAAAACGCGTTTTCCCCATGTTAATTTCCATAGGGCGGTCGATTTCACTTTTAGCCCGAACGGCTGAATGGATTTCCACCAAACTTGGCAAAATTGTAGGGACTGGTAGCCCGATGTGCCTTTGCTATGTCTCAAGATATGTGCTCCAGTGGATTTTGAGTAATTTAGGTTCAAAAAAATATATATATCTATAGGCGCTCTCCCGTGCGCGCACCCGAGTGCGCTCCAGGCGCGACACGCGACTTGCGCGCAGGAAGCTGATTGGCTCTCAGTTGTCTGTAAACATTCTAAACAGTCCGGAGCGGCCGCCATCTTGTGTCTCGGTAAAATCGAGACACAAGGGGTTTGAAAAAAAAAGGGGCAAATGACCATAAGGGGGAAGAGTAGACCCCCTCTGACCCCCTAGGTTTGATGTAGGGACTAAAATAGGGTCCTGCAGGGCATTAAAATTTTTTTTTCGTTTTGCGCGGGGGAAGCGCATGGTACGCGCACCGGCGAAGCACGGGGAAAATCCAGGATTATATTTATGAAGGCCTTGCGCTGTTAGTTTTGCGCTTCCTGTGCGTCAATTTTTGTGACGCACCAGCGGTGTAAAAAAATGCGCATTGTTATGCAATATTTAAAAAGTGACGCATCTATCTAGATGCGTCACTTTTTAAATATAGTGCAACGAG
This sequence comes from Lissotriton vulgaris, assembly GCF_964263255.1. NCBI lineage: Eukaryota > Metazoa > Chordata > Amphibia > Caudata > Salamandridae > Lissotriton > Lissotriton vulgaris. The sequence goes on from NC_141691.1 coordinate 1,028,002,765, forward strand.
GTACATTTTATTACACTGCTGGTGTTATGCGTCACTTTTCTGTGCGCACTCCTTATGACATTCCAGATGTGTCATATTTAATGTATGACGAATCATGTTGCAGATACAATATGGCGCAGAGTTTTAAAAAGTGACCCATGTACCTAGATGCGTCACTTTTTAAAAATAGCGTCAGGTATAATGCATGCAGAGGGGGTGTTCTCCCGCAAAAAGCTTTGTAATAGCGACGCAGTGAAATCTTTCAGATTTCACTGCGTCAGTTTTAGGATGCTGTTGCGTCAAAATCTTGTGCCTGCTTTACAGCAGGTGTTAGACTGAGGCAAGACCTTTCATATGCTGCTTTCCCCATTTGAAAGGACACATTACTGGAGTTGCGTCACTTTTGTGACGCACTCCAGCAATGCGTTACTTGGAATGTCATAAGGAGTGCGCACAGAAAAGTGACGCATTGCACCAGTAGTGTAAAAAAATGTGCCGCGTTGCGTTATATTTAAAAAGTGAGGTATCTAGGTAGATGGGTCACTTTTTAAAATCAAGCGCCACATTATATCTGCGTGAGGTATAATGCATGCAGAGGGGGTGTTCTCCCACTAAAAGCTTTGTAATAGCGACGCAGTGAAATGTTTGAGATTTCACTGCGTCACTTTTAGGATGCTGTTGCATCCTTTAAATATAGTGCAACGAGGCACATTTTATTACACTGCTGGTGTGATGCGTCACTTTTCTGTCCACAGTCCTTATGACATTCCAGATGTGTCATATTTAATGTATGACGAATCATGTTGCAAGGAGCTACAGATACGTCAGTATTTCTGACATATGTGTAAACATAAAAGTGATGCGAGGCCGGCGCAAAATTTTGACGCAATAGCATCCTAAAAGTGACGCAGGGAAATCTCATAGATTTCAGTACGTTGTTATTACCAAGCTTTTTGCGCGGGATTGCCCCTCTGCATACAATATACCTGATGCAGATACAATATGGCGCAGAGTTTTAAAAAGTGACCCATGTACCTAGATGCGTCACTTTTTAAAAAATAGTGTCAGGTATAATGCATGCAGAGGGGGTGTTCCTTGCAAAAAGCTTGGTAATAATGACGCAGTGCGTCACTTTTAGGATGCAGTTGCGCCAAAATCTTGCGCCTGCTTCACAGCAAACCTTTCACATGGTGCTTTTTCCATGTGAAAGGACACATTACTGGAGTTGCGTCACTTTTGTGACGCACTCCTGCAATGCGTTACTTTTGTGTTTACAGATATGTCAGAAATACTCCAGTTTATTCACTGTGTCATAACTTTCTTTTCTAACACTCACCTTCTTTCATTCCTCCTACTTCACTTCCTTTCACCTCTCATACCTTTCTGTTCTTTCTTACTCATTCTCCTTTCAATTATCAATGCAGTATATTTCACTTACTCTTCATTTTTTAAGATTATAGCTCTTTGATGAGAATTGGAGGTAGTTCTGAAAAGAACTTTTGGTTTTCTTCTTTTAACTGAAGAGGAACAAAAACAGGGAATAGAAACTGCTCAACAGGAGCAAAAAGAAAAGAAAAAAATTAGGGGTGGGAAGGGCAGTGATGGTTCTCCAATGCCCGAACCATGAGCAGGACACTTTGCTCCCCATAGGTGAGGAGTTGATTGCAGTATCTGCATTTGACGACCCCATGGTTGAATGCAGGTTGAATGTTTGCTACCTGCCCCTGAGATTGTTCTCTTCCAGAAGAAGTTGCTCCTCCTGTTGATGTAGAGGCCCCATCTCTGGGAACCTCCTGTGCCAGAGCCCTGACACTTTCCCGGGCAAAATTCTGGGGGTGCCTCCTCTCCACATGTCGGATCATCGTAAAGTTCCCAAAAGAGTATTTTTTTTGGGGGTTACCCCGTGACAGGACCTGTTTGCAGATCCTGCACTCTACTTTTGGTGCATTCACCTTCTTCTGGCCTTCTGGAAACTTAAAAAATTTCCAAATGAAATGTTCCTTCACCTTTGGGGTAGGAGGCTCTTCATCAATGAAGTCATCTTCACTGCTGGATGGTCTGGCAGCCATGATGAATCCAGGAATATGGAGCAGCAAAAAAGGCAGGTCTTTCAGTCACAAAAGTGAAAGAAGAAGTGAAGGAAATGGGTGGGGATTTCATTCATTGTAAAAAAAAACTGTTAGCAACCAATGAAAAGTGTTATTTGAGGGTCACATGACCCGACGCGTTTACGCTGCGCGCTCCGGAGCACTTCCGGGTGCGTTTACGCAGCGCGATCGTAGGCGCTTCCGGGGCGCAAACGTGGCGCGATCGTAGGCGCTTTTCCGTGCGTTTATGCGCCGCGCACGTATGCGCTTCCGAGGGCACTTACGTTGCGCGCCGAAGTGACGTCATCAATCTTTTATAGAAATGCATAATCATTTTCCATATTAAAAAAAACTAATTTTATTTGTATGGTACGAAATGTTTTGCATTATTATTAACTTTTCATTCATATTTTTTTTTCACGAACGACAGTTGCGCTCTGGGTGCGCTTTCAGATGAGCTCTCGGAGAAGCTTACAGGAGAGCTTAGCTGAAAGCTTCCCGGAGCGCGCACCCAGAGCGCAAAAGAAAAAAATTATAAGAAAAAATGAATACTTAAAAAAAAACAGCAAATTGTAAAAAAAAAAAAGGTTAGAAACTCGATATACAAAGGAATTAGCATTTAAAAAACCTATGAAATTCACTGAAAAAACCATAGGTTTCACACCAGTTATAGTTAGGAATTAGCATTTAAAAAACCTATGAAATTCACTGAAAAAACCATAGGTTTCACACCAGTTATAGTTAGGAATTAGCATTTAAAAAACCTATTAAATTCACTGAAAAAACCATAGGTTTCACACCAGTTATAGTTAGCTGGAAATTTTACTGATATAAAACCATTGAAATTCCCACGTTATAGTTAGTCGGACTCACTATAACTTGCGCGTGCAATGCACTGCTGATGACATCACATATTACATCACTCATGACATGGTCAGTGACATCACTCATGACATCACTGATGACACCATCCTTGTGACACAGTGACAGACCTCCTTTCAGTGTAATGTAACCCTTGAAACACATATTCAAAAATAGAAACTAATATTTTCAAAAAAGTGGATATACCCATACCAGTTACAACAACCAATTCAGTAATACCACCATCTAATACACATCCACTCATGTGTATGTATATGGGTTATTAGATATTTTTATTAGTATCAGTATGAGTGTCTATATGGTTTGGTGGGGGTATTACTTAGCACATAGATGCATGAGTGACTGACTCTTTGTTTGTATGTGTTTTGAAGACAGCATATGTACAGGACTGTATGGGTGGATGAGTGTCTATATGTGTTTGTTAGTGAGTGAATGACTGTCTCACTAGTGTCTTTATCAGTAACTACATATGTTTTAATCTAGTATATATGAATATTGATGTATATAAGTGAGTATATGTGAGAGTAAGAGATTGTAAGAGTTCCTGTTTAAATAAGTATGTGTTTCTATAAGTGATTGTTTAAGAGAATAAATATGTGTAATTTTAAATAGAAGTAAGGTGGAAGTGTGTGTATAACTCTATATTCAAATAAATGGATGTTCAATAGTTTATTTGCACGTGTGAATATGTGTGTGAGTAACTTTTGGATGAATGTCGGTGTGTAACAGGATGTATAGGTGTATCACTTCATATGATGAGTGAGTATATGTATGAGTGACTATATAGAACTGTTGGTGAATGAGTGGATGTGTATATAGATAGTGGAATTACTGAATTGCTTGTTGTAACTGATATAGGTATCTCCATTTTATTAAAAATTTCAGTTTCTATTTTTGAATATGTGTCTCAAGGGTTACATTATAGTGAAAGGAGGTCTGTCACTATGTCACAAGGATGGTGTCATGAGTGATGTCACTGACCATGTCATGAGTGATGTAATATGTGATGTCATCAGCAGTGCATTGCACGCGCAAGTTATAGTGAGTCCGACTAACTATAACGTGGGAATTTCAATGGTTTTATATCAGTAAAATTTCCAGCTAACTATAACTGGTGTGAAACCTATGGTTTTTTCAGTGAATTTAATAGGTTTTTTAAATGCTAATTCCTAACTATAACTGGTGTGAAACCTATGGTTTTTTCAGTGAATTTCATAGGTTTTTTAAATGCTAATTCCTAACTATAACTGGTGTGAAACCTATGGTTTTTTCAGTGAATATATATATATATGAATATAAATATATATATATATATATATATATATATATATATATATATAAATATATATATATATATATATATATATATATATATATATATATATATATATTTATGAAAGCTCCAGTGTAAAAACACTTGCAGCACTCACGGAGTTCCTTTGTCCATATATTTCAGCGAGGACGCGTTTCGGCGGTTTGCCTCATCAGCTCGCATGTGGAAATAAAACAGCGTGTTTGTGGCGGTACTTGAACTGACACGTGGCTTCTCATTGGGCGCAGCATGTAGAAGGGAGGAGGGGATTGGCTGATGGTGTACCAATGGGATTACTCCGCCTTCGTTGTTTCAATCAGGACATACTCGGGAAAGTTCAATGTTAGTTTTTCATCTTGTGCCGGTATGGCGCCCCCAAAGTGTCCATTGTATTTCCTCCCTTTTGCCACAGTCCATTCAAGGGTGCCTTGTTGGTAGTTCTGTTGAACTTAGTGGAGGAGCCCCTTCGTCGAACCCTGGGCTCTATGGCATCCGGCGTGGGGATCGGTATATGCCCGGTTCCCACCAGCATATATCTGGCGACTATATCGACGCCGATGCCTCAGGTGCCCAGTGGTGGTGCAGAACGCCAATATAAATCTCGCTCCAAGTTCCACCTCGGCGCATCCAGCACTCTTGCCAACGGGTGCCGTCAAGAATGGAAGTGGGTCCATTCAAACATGAAAGCTCCAGTGTAAAAACACTTGCAGCACTCACGGAGTTCCTTTGTCCATATATTTCAGCGAGGACGCGTTTCGGCGGTTTGCCTCATCAGCTCGCATGTGGAAATAAAACAGCGTGTTTGTGGCGGTACTTGAACTGACACGTGGCTTCTCATTGGGCGCAGCATGTAGAAGGGAGGAGGGGATTGGCTGATGGTGTACCAATGGGATTACTCCGCCTTCGTTGTTTCAATCAGGACATACTCGGGAAAGTTCAATGTTAGTTTTTCATCTTGTGCCTGTATGGCGCCCCCAAAGTGTCCATTGTATTTCCTCCCTTTTGCCACAGTCCATTCAAGGGTGCCTTGTTGGTAGTTCTGTTGAACTTAGTGGAGGAGCCCCTTCGTCGAACCCTGGGCTCTATGGCATCCGGCGTGGGGATCGGTATATGCCCGGTTTCCACCAGCATATATCTGGCGACTATATCGACGCTGATGCCTCAGGTGCCCAGTGGTGGTGCAGAACGCCAATTCCACATGCGAGCTGATGAGGCAAACCGCCGAAACACGTCCTCGCTGAAATATATGGACAAAGGAACTCCGTGAGTGCTGCAAGTGTTTTTACACTGGAGCTTTCATGTTTGAATGGACCCACTTCCATTCTTGACGGCACCCGTCGGCAAGAGTGCTGGATGCGCCGAGGTGGAACTTGGAGCGAGATTTATATTGGCGTTCTGCACCACCACTGGGCACCTGAGGCATCGGCGTCGATATAGTCGCTAGATATATGCTGGTGGGAACCGGGCATATACCGATCCCCATGCCGGATGCCATAGAGCCCAGGGTTCGACGAAGGGGCTCCTCCACTAAGTTCAACAGAACTACCAACAAGGCACCCTTGAATGGACTGTGGCAAAAGGGAGGAAATACAATGGACACTTTGGGGGCGCCATACCGGCACAAGATGAAAAACTAACATTGAACTTTCCCGAGTATGTCCTGATTGAAACAACGAAGGCGGAGTAATCCCATTGGTACACCATCAGCCAATCCCCTCCTCCCTTCTACATGCTGCGCCCAATGAGAAGCCACGTGTCAGTTCAAGTACCGCCACAAACACGCTGTTTTATTTCCACATGCGAGCTGATGAGGCAAACCGCCGAAATGCGTCCTCGCTGAAATATATGGACAAAGGAACTCCGTGAGTGCTGCAAGTGTTTTTACACTGGAGCTTTCATGTTTGAATGGACCCACTTCCATTCTTGACGGCACCCGTCGGCAAGAGTGCTGGATGCGCCGAGGTGGAACTTGGAGCGAGATTTATATTGGCGTTCTGCACCACCACTGGGCACCTGAGGCATCGGCGTCGATATAGTCGCCAGATATATGCTGGTGGGAACCGGGCATATACCGATCCCCACGCCGGATGCCATAGAGCCCAGGGTTCGACGAAGGGGCTCCTTCACTAAGTTCAACAGAACTACCAACAAGGCGCCCTTGAATGGACTGTGGCAAAAGGGAGGAAATACAATGGACACTTTGGGGGCGCCATACCGGCACAAGATGAAAAACTAACATTGAACTTTCCCGAGTATGTCCTGATTGAAACAACGAAGGCGGAGTAATCCCATTGGTACACCATCAGCCAATCCCCTCCTCCCTTCTACATGCTGCGCCCAATGAGAAGCCACGTGTCAGTTCAAGTACCGCCACAAACACGCTGTTTTATTTCCACATGCGAGCTGATGAGGCAAACCGCCGAAACGCGTCCTCGCTGAAATATATGGACAAAGGAACTCCGTGAGTGCTGCAAGTGTTTTTACACTGGAGCTTTCATGTTTGAATGGACCCACTTCCATTCTTGACGGCACCCGTCGGCAAGAGTGCTGGATGCGCCGAGGTGGAACTTGGAGCGAGATTTATATTGGCGTTCTGCACCACCACTGGGCACCTGAGGCATCGGCGTCGATATAGTCGCCAGATATATGCTGGTGGGAACCGGGCATATACCGATCCCCACGCCGGATGCCATAGAGCCCAGGGTTCGACGAAGGGGCTCCTCCACTAAGTTCAACAGAACTACCAACAAGGCACCCTTGAATGGACTGTGGCAAAAGGGAGGAAATACAATGGACACTTTGGGGGCGCCATACCGGCACAAGATGAAAAACTAACATTGAACTTTCCCGAGTATGTCCTGATTGAAACAACGAAGGCGGAGTAATCCCATTGGTACACCATCAGCCAATCCCCTCCACCCTTCTACATGCTGCGCCCAATGAGAAGCACCGTGTCAGTTCAAGTACCGCCACAAACACGCTGTTTTATTTCCACATGCGAGCTGATGAGGCAAACCGCCCAAACCCGTCCTCGCTGAAATATATGGACAAAGGAACTCCGTGAGTGCTGCAAGTGTTTTTACACTGGAGCTTTCATGTTTGAATGGACCCACTTCCATTCTTGACGGCACCCGTCGGCAAGAGTGCTGGATGCGCCGAGGTGGAACTTGGAGCGAGATTTATATTGGCGTTCTGCACCACCGCTGGGCACCTGAGGCATCGGCGTCGATATAGTCGCCAGATATATGCTGGTGGGAACCGGGCATATACCGATCCCCACGCCGGATGCCATAGAGCCCAGGGTTCGACGAAGGGGCTCCTCCACTAAGTTCAACAGAACTACCAACAAGGCACCCTTGAATGGACTGTGGCAAAAGGGAGGAAATACAATGGACACTTTGGGGGCGCCATACCGGCACAAGATGAAAAACTAACATTGAACTTTCCCGAGTATGTCCTGATTGAAACAACGAAGGCGGAGTAATCCCATTGGTACACCATCAGCCAATCCCCTCCTCCCTTCTACATGCTGCGCCCAATGAGAAGCCACGTGTCTGTTCAAGTACCGCCACAAACACGCTGTTTTATTTCCACATGCGAGCTGATGAGGCAAACCGCCGAAACGCGTCCTCGCTGAAATATATGGACAAAGGAACTCCGTGAGTGCTGCAAGTGTTTTTACACTGGAGCTTTCATGTTTGAATGGACCCACTTCTATTTTTGACGGCACCCGTCGGCAAGAGTACTGGATGCGCCGAGGTGGAACTTGGAGCGAGATTTATATTGGCGTTCTGCACCACCACTGGGCACCTGAGGCATCGGCGTCGATATAGTCGCCAGATATATGCTGGTGGGAACCGGGCATATACCGATCCCCACGCTGCATGTAATAGAGCCCAGGGTTCGACGAAGGGGCTCCTCCACTAAGTTCAACAGAACTACCAACAAGGCGCCCTTGAATGGACTGTGGCAAAAGGGAGGAAATATAATGGACACTTTGGGGGCGCCATACCGGCACGTTGTGTCCTGATTGAAACAACGAAGGCGGAGTAATCCCATTGGTACACCATCAGCCAATCCCCTCCTCCCTTCTACATGCTGCACCCAATGAGAAGCCACGTGTCAGTTCAAGTACCGCCACAAACACGCTGTTTTATTTCCACATGCGAGCTGATGAGGCAAACCGCCGAAACGCGTCCTCGCTGAAATATATGGACAAAGGAACTCCGTGAGTGCTGCAAGTGTTTTTACACTGGAGCTTTCATGTTTGAATGGACCCACTTCCATTCTTGACGGCACCCGTCGGCAAGAGTGCTGGATGCGCCGAGGTGGAACTTGGAGCGAGATTTATATTGGCGTTCTGCACCACCACTGGGCACCTGAGGCATCGGCGTCGATATAGTCGCCAGATATATGCTGGTGGGAACCGGGCATATACCGATCCCCACGCCGGATGCCATAGAGCCCAGGGTTCGACGAAGGGGCTCCTCCACTAAGTTCAACAGAACTACCAACAAGGCACCCTTGAATGGACTGTGGCAAAAGGGAGGAAATACAATGGACACTTTGGGGGCGCCATACCGGCACAAGATGAAAAACTAACATTGAACTTTCCCGAGTATGTCCTGATTGAAACAACGAAGGCGGAGTAATCCCATTGGTACACCATCAGCCAATCCCCTCCTCCCTTCTACATGCTGCGCCCAATGAGAAGCCACGTGTCAGTTCAAGTACCGCCACAAACACGCTGTTTTATTTCCACATGCGAGCTGATGAGGCAAACCGCCGAAACGCGTCCTCGCTGAAATATATGGACAAAGGAACTCCGTGAGTGCTGCAAGTGTTTTTACACTGGAGCTTTCATGTTTGAATGGTCCCACTTCCATTCTTGATGGCACCCGTCGGCAAGAGTGCTGGATGCGCCGAGGTGGAACTTGGAGCGAGATATATATATTTATATATATTTTTTACCTACTGACGGTCGCCAGTAGGTTGTTATAGTTAGGACCTAGTTTCCATAGGAAATCCGCAACATTCTATTTGGAATAACTTTGGCGCTGGTCGGCGAATCTTCGTGAAATTCTCCAAGAAGATGGGGCGCTCCGCTCCTATCCTTCAAGTTTCAGGGTGATTTGTCAAGTGTGGGCTGAGAAAAAAGGGGGGTCCCAAAACGTGTTTTCCCCATGCAATTTTCCATAGGGACATTCAGACACGGCTACAGCCTGAACTGCTGAACGGAATTACACCAAATTTGGCAAAAAGGTAAAGTTTGGTTAGCAGATTACGCTTTTTGTTAAATGGCATAAATCCGTTCAGTAGTTCCTAAGGAAATCAAAAGTAAATCGATAGATATATCTATAGACGAAGTACAGTATGCGTACGGTATGCGTACCGTCCGAAGACGGCACGCGTACCATTATGAGCACGAGCTGCATGCTAATTGGCTGTCAACTGCCTGTCAACACTCCAAACCAGGAAGTGTTGGCAGCCATCTTGTGTCTCAGTAGAACCGAGGCACAAGAAAACTGAAAAAGAAGTGTGCAAAAGATGCAAAGGGGGCAGGGTAGAAACACTGTGACCCCCTAGGCCTGCTCAGGGAGTCTCACAAGGACCCTCAAGGCCTACATTTTTTTATTTTTTTTACATTCAAGTTGTACGCATACGGTACGTGTACAGTGTTTAAAAAAAAAAAAAAAACGAAGCCCGCTTTATGTTTATTTAGCTCCCGGGGGGAAAATTCCGGGGGCAATGTATTTATTTATAAGCCCCGGGTACCGCTACCCCCGGGGCTTAAAACAATACGTATGCAGGGGGCTCATGGCCCCCCTGCAGCTCCAGGGACCGCCACCCCCGGGGCTTGTTTTAAAAAAAAAATATATATATATATATACCTGTGGGGGGGCTCAAGCCCCCCCACATGCACCAAGGACCGTCACCTCCCCGGGGCATTACATTTTAAAATTGGGGGGGTCAGTGACTGAACCCCCAACCCCAGGGACCACAACCCCCCGGGGCTTTTAAATGTTGGAAGGCCCCCCCTCCTGGAGCCTTGTGGTGGCCCTGGGGACCGCCACCCCCCAGGGTGGGCTCCTGCAGTGTCCCGGGGGGCCCACCCCCGGGACACCGTAGTATGCTCTCACCGTACCATAGCAAACTTCTTTCCTATTTGGAAGAGGGAGCAGATTAACCTGCTCTCTCTTTCAAATAGGAAAGCAGATTGCTTTTCATCAGGGGGAGCAGCATGTTAGGTCCTCTCCCTGATGAAAAGCAATGCTGGCTCCCGAAGGATGCGGGGAGCCGGCAGGGACAGTGGGGTATTGGGGACCCCCCCCAAGTCCCAGGGACAAAATGTTTATTGTTGTGGGGGCCAGAGGGGCCCCGCAGCCCCGGGGACCACCACCCCCAGGGCTTTTTAAAAAATAATAATGGGGGCCCAGAGGGGCTGCCCAGCCCCTGGGCTTCTTTTTTTAAAATAAAAAAAGAATAGTTGTGTGGGGGGGTCAAGCCCCCCCACACGTCCTGGGGACTGCCACCTTCCCGGGGCACTACATTTTTAAATTGAGGGTCCGTGATGGACCCCCCAGCCCCGGGGACCACCACCCCCTGGGGCTTTTAAATGTGGCCCCCCTACTGGAGCCTTGTAGTGGCCCTGGGGACCACCAACCCCCAGGGCCAGCTCCTTCAGTGTCCGGGGGTGCCTATCCCCCAGACACTGTAGTTTGGTATGGTAGGGTGGGAGCCAAGCAGCTTCCGCCCTACCATAGCAGACTGCTTTGGTTTTTGGAAGAGAGAGCAGGTTAAAACCAAAGTCGATTGCTTATCTGCAGAGGGAGCAGCATATTAGCTGCTCCCTATGCAGAAAAGCAATGCCGGCCACCGAAGGACGCGGGGAGCCAGCTGGGACCGTGAGGGCATTGAGGTTCCCCCCACAGTCCCCAACATTTTATATGAGCCCGCGGGGGGTTGGGGTCCCCGGAGATAATAAAAATTACTGTTAGGGGCTATTTTCTTTTTTTACGGTACCATGCGTGGCCGAACAACGTATGCTGCGAGGTTTCTAATTCGTCCCGTACGCGTACCTTAGCAAGAAAAAAAATGAAAATATATATATTTTTCAAATACCTATCAAGCTTATGTGTTTAAATGTTGGTTGGTTGGTTCTAACAAGAACCTTTCTCTTTATTGGTACTTGTAATTAAATACCTATGCAGAGTTTAAACTTGTTGAGGAGGAGTGTTTTACAGTGTGCTGAACTTTTGACCTCTGTGGGCAGTTGAGTTTTGCATGATCTTTTAATATAAAAAACACAGTGGATGGACAGAATGCAGAACAATGTCATTTAGGATTTAGGCCCAGATCTCTGTACTGGGGTGAATGTATGACATTGTTCTGCATTCTGTCCATCAACTGTTGTTTTTGCATTTGTCAACCCGAGTGGGACGGGTATGCTCAGACGTGAGTCCAATGCTCTCCACACCACTGGGGTCAAGCTATCCTGGCTGAAGACGGCTGATAGCCAGAAACCGGTCCTAGGATGCTTGATTCCGGTCCAGGAAAGACATGGCTTGGCAGTTCGGGCTGGACTGTTCCCATGAGGCACAGGGTCAAGGCTGATTTGCATATGGCCATGTCTGAACTGGGGTGGTGTGGAGTGCAAAAAAACAATCGAATTAGGCCCAGATCTCTGTACTGGGGTGAATGTGTGACATTGTTCTGCATTCTGTCCATCAACTGTTGTTTTTGCATTGATCTTTTAATATGGTAACAGCACAAAACAAATTGGGGGTAGGGCTCAAAGTTATGTCAGTTGGAAAGGGTTCAAATGTTCAGCCAATAGAAATGTGTGTTTGGTTTTGAATTAATGTGCGAAGCAATTTGATTTGGTATTAACATGTATATGTGTAAATTGAGAGGGAAAGTGTGCCATTTTCTGGTTTTGCTAAGAACACTGAAGTAGAGAGATTCTGTATAAGAATATCTGCTGTGTGACTGGCATTCTTTTTAATCTACAAATCAATTTGAAAGGTGAGTTGATAACTTGTTAGGGAATGTATGTGGAGCATTTTGTTTTTAGTAAGAGTAATGTGTTTATCCTTCTAAAGGGTGTAGAATCACATTCTGAGATTGTCTGCATTTGGATAACCATTGTGATAAAACCATTTGGTAAGTTAATGTGTTTGGTGAGTCAGCTTTGTGCAGTAAAGTGCAGCACTAAAAAAATGTAGGAAGTGTGCAGTCACTTTTTCAGTTCTAGAGTAGTTAATAGTGTTGCTTGTTTAGAATTAGGCTTGTGTTTCAAATCTACAATTTTCCAATCAGTATACATACACTACTGCAACCTCTCTGGGGTAGATTTACAAGCCTCTTGCGCATATTTGTCCTGCCATTGCGTCACTTTTTTGATACAATGTTGGCACAAATAATGCAGCAAATTGCTTATGTATTTGCAAAATGAGTCAGGGTTGTGCACTGAAATGTAGTAGTTATATACATGGAATGTGTGCAGTCACTTTACCGTTTCTAGATTAGTAAATGTGTTTTGGTAAAATGGAAGGTTTAATATTTTTTGTCTAGAATCACACTGTGCATCTGTGTGTATTTAGGAATTATTCGGAGAGAAGCATTTTTGTATGTTTTGTGTTTGTAGACATATAAGTGCTTAAATATCTATCCTTTTCCGAAGTTTTGAATTAGAAACTAGTTATTGTTTTCGTATTTGCAAAATGATTCATGGTTGTTCAGTAAAATGCAGTATTTATATTTCTGGAATGTGTGCAGTCATATTAGCTCTTCAAGAGTAATGATAGTGTTGGTTGTTTAGAACCATACTTATGTTTCAAATCTACAATTTCCCAGTCAGCATATATACACTGCTGCATACACTCTGGGGTAGATTTACAAGCCACTTGTGCCTCTTTGTTGTTCTATTGTGTCACTTTTTTTATGTAATGTTGGCGCCAATAATGCAGTAAATTGCTTATGTATTTGCAAAATGAATCAGGATTGTATAGTAAAATGCAGCAGTCATATATATATATATAGAATGTGTTTAGTCACTTTACCGTTTCTAGACTAGAAAATGTGTTTTGATAAAATGCAAGGTCTAATATTTTTTGTCTAGAATCACACTGTGCATCAGTGTGCATTTAGGAATTATTCTGAGTAAAGCATTTTTGTATGTTTTGTGTTTGCAGAGACATAAGTGCTTAAAAATCCATCATTTTTTCAAGTTTTGATTGAATTAGAAACTACTTTTTGCCTTTGTATTTGCAAAATGACTCATGGTTGTACAGTAAAATGCAGTATTTATATTTCTGGAATGTGTGCAGTTATATTAGCCCTTTAAATTCAGTCAGGCACTCTCCTTACAGAACTGTAATCATCCAGTCAGTACCTAAGTACTCATGCAGCAAAGTAGGCCTTAGGGCATGTACTGCTTCAAACCCCTATAGTCTATGCATGCAGTCTTCTATGCACCTGCAAACTTGTCTTTTATACCTTCTATTCCCCAGTCTGTATACTTACACTTCCAGTAAACACTCTGTCGCTGCTGTTTCAGTATTGTAGTGAGCCATTCAGCAGTATGTGCTTATCTATGCACTGTGCTAAAACTGAAGCTGTTATAAATTCAGTCTGGCACTCTCCTTGCAGAACTGTAATCATTCAGTCAGTACCCAAGTACTCATGCAGCAAGGTAGGCCTTAGGGCATGAACTGCTTCAAACCCCTATAGACTATGCATGCAGTCTTCTGTGCACCTGCAAACTTGTCTTTTATACCTTAAATTCTCCAGTCTGTATTCTTACACTTCCAGCAAGCACTCTGTCACTGCTGTTTCAGTATTGTAGTGAGCCATTCAGCTGTATGTGCTTATCTAAGCACTGTGCTAAAACTGAAGCTGTTATAAATTCAGTCTGGCACTCTCCTTGCAGAACTGTAATCATTCAGTTAGTACCTAAGTACAGATGCAGCAAAGTAGGCCTTAGGGAATGGACTGCTTCAAAGCCCTATAGAATATGCATGCAGTCTTCATGGCGTATACTCAACTCCTGTACAGAGGGCTCACCTCCAGGGTCAGACTCGGCAGGCTTATTTCGGATCCCTTCCCAATTGAGAGAGGCACCAGGCAGGGGTGTCCTCTCTCCCCCCTCCTGTTTGCGTTAGCGGTTGAACCTTTGGCCCTACGTCTATGACGGGAGGGTGTAGCCTGGGGGATTCCGATGGCAGGGACGACGCACTGCGTATCCTTATACGCTGACGACTTGTTGATATATGTCCGTGACGTGACAGAGGATCTGACTCCAATTTGGGGTACCCTTCAGGCTTTCGGCACTCTCTCAGGATTTAAGATTAACTGGGAGAAGTCAACTGTATACCCACTGGGGCCCCATCTGGCACCACACACCTTGACATTAGGCACCCAATTGATACATTGGAGCGGTGCTGCCCCCCGATACCTGGGGGTGTGCCTGTACCAATCTCCGGCCGACTTGCATGAAGGCAACCACCGCAAGACGTTGGCTGGTCTGCGATCAGTGGTGGCCTTCTGGAAAACACTGCCCTTGGCACCCTATCAGTCGAGTCACCCTGGTGAAAATGGTAATGGTACCCAGATTACTTTATCACTTTACCAATCTCCCGGTGATCCCACCCAGGTCCTTTTTCCAGGAACTGGACACCTTGCTCACAACTCTCATATGGGAAACGGCCTGCACAGAGTAGCGCTTAGCAAATTACAGTTACCCACTACAGAGGGAGGCCTTGGGGCTCCATCGTTTGATTCATACTTCCTGGCAGCGCAACTCCAGTGGCTGTCCCATTGGACAGCGGATCGCAACATAACAGAAACTACAACAGAGGCCGGCAGGATACCGCTCCCGGTCATAAACGTCTGCTCCTGCCGGGCACCAAGCCGTCCCGCACCCACCCGCTCCAGGTCTCCATAGCACGCAAGTGTATGATGAGGATACACTGGTTGTCCAGAAACAAGCCTCTCTACTCCCCACTGCTACCATTGGTGGGTCTCTCGTGAGGATAAAGCCACTGCACACCAGGAGCTTACAAGTCTGGACCGATCACTATGTCACGGAGATGGAAGCATTGTTCCAGGACGGACAACTGCGCAGTTATGAGCAGCTGGTCGAATGGTACGACCTCCCACGCGGCCAATTCCTTACACCTAGACAGCTCCTCGAGAACGTACGACCGTTCTGGGACCCAAGAGAAGGGGAGCCACCCACACATCCAGTACTCCATACAATACTTCGCACGGGTGCCGGCAGACACCTAATAACATGGCACTACAAGGCCATCAGGGAATTGACTAACGTCTCCCTGGACACCCTGCGCCACTCTTGGGAGGACGATGTGGGTAGGGTGTTCCACGACGAGGAATGGAAGCGCGCTCTGGAATACACCAAAAAAGTATCCAGGAACGCACGATTTAAAATATACAATTTAATATTCTTCACCGGGCCTACCTTACGCCTGACAAACTCCAACGATACTATCCGGACACGCAATTTAAATGTCCGCGATGCAGCCTACCGGCTGCAAACTTCAAGCATATATTCTGGGAATGCCCCTCCCTACACCAATACTGGACCACGATTCACCGAATCCTCCTGGACCTAGTCAACTTACCACAAATTAATTCCTGGGAGGGTTGCACACTGGGGATATACCATAGAAAGAAATCGGAGAAACTACAATGGAAGTTCGCTTCCTTCGCCCTGTTACTGGCGAAAAGAGCCATTGCCATGCATTGGAGGGCTCCTACGGGCCCCCTGGAGGCAGCCTGGACAGGAGCGCTAACCAAGTGGGGAACGGCAGAGGAGGAACTCTTACGAGACGAGGAAGTGAAGGGTATGCGCAAGAACCCCATATCCCTAGAATGGGCACATCTGCTTATGCGCTTCAAACAAGAAATAGCCCCAGTGGACACTCCGGGCCCATCTCCCCCTCGCGCTCAAGCCTCGCCGTGGCGTCCCACCCAACTACCAGATACATAATCTTCTGCACGCAGGGTGAACCAGATTGTCATCTGGCCAGTCTGGGACTTGGAACCCACTGCCCTTGATAGGCATCCCCCTCCTCCCCCTTGTCCCCGATCGCCTCTGATGGGGCCCCTCCCTCCCCCCTGGTTCAGTCTTCGGCTCGTCGGCCATGACACTCTCCCCGGTGAGGTACCCTGATCCAGGCCAATCCGCCACACACGCTCTAGCATGCTTTACCACCACTCGCAACACTAGGAAAACTTTCCCCTCACAGTTTCAAGTTTGTATTTGATACAGACCAGAAGTTCCAAAACCGGCGCATATTCCCCCCTTTTTTTTTTACTCAGTCTATCAAAATAGTCATGAGGGTACAAGTTCACAACAACTCACACAGGGACGACTCTAACAGATACGCCCGCCAGCACATGATCCCGTGACCTTGGCACAGAGCACTCTGAAACTTTACAACTCACTCCCTAGTTTACATGCCAGCGGACCATCGGAAATCGAACAGTTGGCGGAGGTCAAAACTGCATGACACAGAAAAACACTGTTTGTACTTCTTAAGGATGACTATGTAACCCTCTCATATGTGGAATGTTTATTACTTATGTAATGTATCACCCCCACTGGGGGTTTGATTTGCAAAACCTCAATAAAAAATGTTTACAAAAAAATAAATAAATGTGCTTATCCAAGCACTGTGCTAAAACTGAAGCTGTTATAAATTCAGTCTGGCACTCTCCTTGTAGAACTGTAATCATCCAGTCAGTACCTAAGTAGTCATGCAGCAAAGTAGGCCTTAGGGCATGGATTGCTTCAAAACCCTATAGACTATGCATGCCGTCTTCTATGTACCTGCAAACTTGTCTTTTATACCTTCATTTCCCCAGTCTGTATCCTTACACTTCCAGCAAACACTCTGTCACTGCTGTTTCAGTATTGTAGTGAGCCATTCAGCAGTATGTCCTTATCTATTCACTGTGCTAAAACTGAAGCACTTATAAATTCAATCGGGTACTCTCCTTGCAGAACTGTAATGATTCAGTCAGTACCCAAGTACTCATGCAGCAAAGTAGGCCTTAGGGCATGGACTGCTTCAACCCCCTATAGACTATGCATGCATTCTTTTATGCACCTGCAAACTTGTCTTTTATACCTTCAATTGCCCAGTCTGTATCCTTACACTCCACCAAACACTCTGTCACTGCTGTTTCAGTATTGTAGTGAGCCATTCAGCAGTATGTGCTTATCTAGGCACTGTGCTAAAAGTGAAGCAGTTGTAAATTCAGCCAGGCACTCTCCTTGTAGAACTGTAATCATTTAGTCAGTACCCAAGTACTCATGCAGCAAAGTAGGCCTTAGGGCATGGACTGCTTCAACCCCCTATAGACTATGCATGCATTCTTTTATGCACCTGCAAACTTGTCTTTTATACCTTCAATTGCCCAGTCTGTATCCTTACACTCCACCAAACACTCTGTCACTGCTGTTTCAGTATTGTAGTGAGCCATTCAGCAGTATGTGCTTATAAATGCACTGTGTTAAAAGTGAATCCAGTATAAATTCAGCCAGGCACTCTCCTTGTAGAACTGTAATCATTTAGTCAGTACCCAAGTACTCATGAAGCAAAGTAGGCCTTACGGCATGGACTGCTTCAAACCTCCATACACTATGCATGCAGTCTTGTATCCACCTCCAAACTTGTCTTTTATACCTTCAGTTCCACAGTCTGTATCCTTACACTTCCAGCAAACACGCTGTCACTGCTGTTTCTGTATTGTAGTGACCATTTCAGCAGTATGTGCTTATCCATTCACTGTGCTAAAAGTGAAGCCCTTATAAATTCAGTCAGCCACTCTCCTTGCAGAACTGTAATCATTCACTCAGTACCCAAGTACTGATGCAGGAAAGTACGCCATAGGACCTGCACTGCTTCAAACCTCTATGCACTATGTATGCAGTCTTGTATCCACCTGCTCACTTGTGCTTCACACCTTTCATTACCCAGTCTGTATCCTTACACTTTCACCAAGCACTCTGTCACTGCTGTTGCACTGTAGTGACTCATTCATTAGTGTGTAGTAATCCATTCACTGCATTAAAACGCTAAGGGGTAGATTTACAATAACTGTCGCATCCCCAGGGATATGCCAGTTATTGTGCGCCATGCCACCACCACCATGGATGCGCTGCATTTACAATGCGGCGCACCATGGGGCAAAAATGGCACAGATGCATGGCACATCTGTGCCGTAAAGGTGGCACATTGGTGGAGTTGCGTCACAAGCACAACGCAGCTCCAGCAATGCTCTGGGGGCCCTATGCTCACAATGCTGTGCCAATCCTTATGCCTGCTTCAGGTAGACGCAGGATTTTGATGCAGCATGGGCCCAAAAGTGACTGAGTGAAATTTTGTAGATTTCACTCAGCCACTTTTAGGAGGCGATCCTGTGCCGGAACGCCCCCCCCCCCCTGTGCAGGAACGCCTCCTTCTCATACAGGGCTTTACAACGTAACGCATCTCCCAGAAGCGTCACGTTGTAAATACCCTGCACCATGTGTGAGTCTGAGTGTCTGAGTGATGTTGCTGATGTTGCTGACCATGTCATGAGTGATGTAATATGTGACATCATCAGCAGTGCATTGCGGGCGAGCAAGTTATAGTGAGCTGAACTAACTATAACGGGGGAATTTCAATGGTTTTGTATGAGTGCAATGTACAGCTAACTATAACATGTGTGAAACCTATGTTTTTTTCTGTGAATATATATAAGTTCCACAAGGCTCCTTCTGAGGTACTGGGACCCGTGAAGGTTGGCGTAAACTCCGGCGGAGCAAAGCCGGCAATATTCAGTTCCAACAACATATTTTCCGAAGATCGTACGCTCTCAGGAAGAATAGGCAAAACAACTAGATGGATATTCCAAGTTTTAATCCACAAAACGCGTTTTGGCGGAGAGCTTGTTCACGTGTAGGAATGCACACAAACTACAGACACTGATAATGTTTTTCGATCTGTTGATACATGGGCATAGAAAGTGGACTCACGCAACCGTGAGGTTCCCAAAATTCAGCCGCCATCTTGGAATGGTGAAATGTAAGATTTACAGTAAGTTACAACATGTCCTTTAGTTTGGGAGACGATTCATGTATAATACGCATTGATAATCAAGACAGGGGCATGACAAAGCAAAATAAAATGCAACATCGGAAAATGCATGAAAGATCACAAGAAGTACAATACATGTGTAATTATATGCGGTCTCAATCAGCAATGGGCTAACAATACCATATGTGATGCTCTACAGCCAAAAAATCGATAGTAGTTGCAAATGCATGTCAGCTCGACTTCATGTGTATTTAAATCTCGACTGTAACTTTGCGTACAATTAAAGATTAAAACCGAATTGTGAGGCCGGAAATGCATCGAGTTAGGCTTTCCAATAGCATCAATAAGATATAAGTTCCATCATATGCCATTCAATGTATGTTAACCAAAGAGTATGATGTCCATAAAGATGTTGTGTTGATGTCCATTGAGAATATATAGGTCTAATAGCAGGCAAGTGCGAATGTTCCCACGAAGGAACGAACCGATCATACACCTACCAGTGACTGTCTAACCCAGTGTGACATAAGTGAAATTCAACTCGGAATGCAAAGGGTAGGTATGCCCGTGCAGGTGAATACTCGTGAAGGGCCCCTTCCTTTCCTCCTGTGAGAGAATAAAACAGAAAATCTAAATATTAAAGAATTGTTAAAAACATTTTGAGACACCATATAGTGTGTCAATATTACAAAAACTGCTGCCCATATAGTAATACAGTTATGACATATTCTCTGCAGCTGCGCAAAAAAAAACAGTGAAATAACCAACAAACAACTGACTTTGGATCCCTCCCCCAGGTGGATTGCAAGCTCTTCATCCAGGTTCAATTCCATCGGGCTTTTAGTTTGAAACTCAATTATATTGCAAGATTCACGTTATCTCAGAGTTAATACCCTGTCACCCCCCGGGGATGTCTTGGAACATGCTCTAGGATAAAATAGCTGAGATCAGATGTGTTAGAGAAATGATTCTCCTCAAAATGGCGTGCCACAGGATATTTGGGGTCATGGTTGGTAATGTCCCTGAGATGTTCAAGAATTCTCTTTTTCGCAGCACAGGTGGTGCTACCTATGTACCACAGCTTACATGTACACTCTATGGCGTAGATAACAAAACTTGTACCACATGTTAGGAATTGAGTGATTCTTTTGGTTCTACCTTTGTAAATTTTTTTCCTGACAGGCATTGGTCTACTATTTAATGTTTGTCAGAATGCAGCGTGGTCATCAGTCTCCACCTTTAATAAGCGAGCCAGGACAACGAGGTATGAAATTGGAAAATGGCTGAGATTTCTATAACTTACAAGCTAGCCATTGATGCTGACTCTTTTGACACTAACAAGAAGAAAGCATATTTCTAAATATGTTGGGATTTGAAGTTGAGGAAGTATTTAAACACTTACCAACACTATCACCTCAAAGGTAGATGCCAGAGATTAGGATTTTTTCACAGAGGCATTCGATAGTTTAAAGGCACATTTCACTGAGGAACCTCATATTGGTATGGAATGGATCAACTTCTACACTTGTCATTAACATGGATGTGAGCCAAATAATTAATGTGCTACCACTCTTAGGGTGCATCTGATTTTGTCAATAGCATATATCTTTATGTTAAGGATAAAACATTTATCAGATGTTCTAAGAAAAAAGTTCAAGAAGAGTTGCTAAAATATCATAATCCAACTTTGTTGAAGATAATCAAGCTTATCTTAAAATGAACGAATAGATGATTGCTTCCTTTAAAACTTTGAATGTGGACTCCACTTGTTAGTAGTGTGGCAGCTGTGTCAAGTAAAAGCTGTGTGAATACAAACAAAGTAGAAAGATTAAGAGGCAAAAGTCAAGAAAATCTTTCTCAAACTGCCGTTTTCCAAAACAGGCGCACATGTTGCAGTTCTAGAAATAGTTCAGCTTTGCCTAAGTCTTGCTCTGCCTTAGGCAAAGAACGTTGTAAGTGTGGGATCACTTTTCAAGTGTGTGCATCAGATATGGAGATATTAAAAGGATCTCTTTTGTACAGGAAGGTGAGTGTGAGGATGTTAAAAAATACATTGGTGTTACGTATCAGAAACTTTGTAAGCCTGTGGACTCTAATTGGTTTGGGATCCATCTATGCAGCTGATTTTGAGGTAGAATAGAGTTTGAAAGATTTGTCTGTAGTTAATACAGTTATTTTGGGAGTCAATGAGAAACCAATTAATCCTCCTAATTGCGCCATTATAATTGATGGGAAATAATGCTGAATTTACAGTTAATTCTGCCTCTCCACTTACTATTCTATCCCACCAGAATTACTTTCAACTTGGGGGTAACAACTGATAGGAGCCAAACAATCGAAGAGCATATGCATTGCCTAAGAATTACATGTTGACATATTTCTTACTACCATCGTGTCTCAGAATAGATGAATTATTGCTACGGTATATGGTGCCATTGATGGACAACATGTCTTGGGATAGTGCCACAAAGGCTGGGTGGGTATTACTCTCAATTTAAATGCCATAATGCCTTTTGACTGTTCAGATCATTTTGTGGTTCTTGGTCCATCGACCCACTTGGGAGCAAGTAGGCTGAAACATATATACCTGCAGACAACTTTGTTCTGTATTCAATCTCACCTCTACCCCAGTTTTAATCAATCCTAGTGTTCTTGGTTAGGAGGTAATTTTAGATCACTTCTGTTGACACGGATCCCCCACGATCTCTTTGGTCTGAGTGAGTAGCTCCTGGTGGAGGTTAAAACCCAATCAAGACGCTACTGGTTATTCGTGTGTCAGTGGCGAAGGTATACCTTTGACCGAAAATTGCTGTGGAAGAGATCCTCTGCTAACATCTCATCCCACTCTTTTTGAGTTTTTGATACATACTTTTGGAAGCAAAGTGGGGTACAGACATTCCTTGTTCTCTCTCCCTTTTTTGATATTTTATGTTGCTTTGTAGTTTCATATGAAGAATTAGAAGTGCAATAAGATAAATACCAATCAGTATTGAGAAATGAGATGGGCAAGGTTAGTAGATTAAAGCACAACATTGTGCCTAAGGATCATGCAATTTCTATCAGACACAAACTTAGAAATATCCCCATGAGTGGTGGGCGTGAATTGCCTAAAACGTTTAAGAAAATGTGTGCCACATATGTAATTGAAACTGTGGATGCTGCAGGATTTGGTTTCTCTGATAGCCTTGGTTACGTACAAAGGGCATCATTAGGATGGAGGTCAGATTGCCACCGACAGGCCGTCGATGTCAGTCCGACACACATCCAGCAATGCGGTCTGGCCACCGCATTATGATGCGGTTGGTTGGATAGCATCGGTCGGAGGGAGCAACTGATGCTTTTGACGGGCTCATGGAGCACTTGTTATGTTATGTTAGTGCTATTTGTATTGCGCACGGCTGCTCCAGCGAAGGAGCGTCCCGGCGCACCGACAAGGTGGCGAACACAACACAACAGGGGAACAGAAAATATTAAAAAAATGGGGGAGTGAAGGATTTAACATAGCTCAGAAAATAAATGGGTTTTAGCAGCCTTGCGGAAGGAATGCAGGTCACCAAGGGTCCGGAGTTTCAAAGGGAGAGCGTTCCAAAGTGCGGCTGCCCGCACCTTAAAAGAGCGACCCCCCACCCGACTGAGTTTGAACCGAGGGGCTACCGCTAATTCTTGGTCCAGCGAGCGCAAGGTGCGGCCCGAGATATAAGGGCACAAAAGTTGGCGCAGTAAGGGAGGCGATAGGCCCTTCAGAATCTTGAAGGAAAGGCACAGAACTTTAAAGTGGATCCACTGCCTAACGGGTAACCAATGCAAGGCTCGCAAAGATGGACCGGCCGAGCAAAACCTAGGAAGACCTACGATTGCTCTGGCCGCTGCGTTCTGCACTCTTTGAAGTCGGGTTAACTCGGCCTGGTTTAATCCTATAAAAAGGGAGCTGGCATAGTCCAGCCGAGCCAAAACCGTTGCTTGCACCACCAATTGACGAGTTGCGGCATCAAAGTATTTAAGGGCAGGGCGCAGATTGCGCAAGATGCCGAAGCAGCACGCCGCCGTCCTTTTGGTGTGGCCAACGAAGTTGAGGGAAGGGTCCAGCCAAACACCAAGATTTTTGATCTCCGCAACCGGAGTGGGGGTCGGCCCCAGCTCAGAGGGCCACCAAGTATCTCCCCATAGGTCCGTCCGCTTCCCAAAGATCATCACCTCCGTTTTTTTGGCGTTTAGTTGGAGACAGTTGGACGTCATCCAACCAGCCACCGCCCTGAGTCCTTCTCTGAATCTTGGGGCATCCACCCCAGAGTCCCCGCTGATCGTGACCGCTAGCTGTAGCTGGGTGTCATCTGCGTACGACACCATGGTCATACCACAGAGCTTCACAACCTCAGCCAGCGGCCTCACGTAGATGTTAAACAACGTGGGGCTCAGCGAGGAACCCTGTGGGACCCCAAGAGACAGAGGATGACATTTGGACTGATAGGGCGGGGACGCCACACAGAAGGAACGATCCCTGAGAAATGAACGAAACCACTGGTGTGCAGTGCCGATCACCCCTATCTCCTCAAGACGTTGCAGGAGAATATCATGGGAGACCGTGTCAAAGGCGGCGCTTAGGTCTCACAAAACAAGCGCCGCCGTTTGACCTGCATCCAGAACTACCCGCAGGTGCTCGACCATAGATAGCAGTGCTGTCTCCGTACTGTGGCCAGCCCGAAAACCATTCTGGGTGTCGTCCAGAATGTTGGCACGCGACAGATGATCAGTGAGGGCGGTGTTAACATGCGCCTCCGCGAGTTTGGCTGGCCACGGGAGAAGCGAAATCGGGCGGTAGTTCCCCGATTTTGTAGGGTCGAGAGATGTTTTTTTCAAAATGGGCATTACTACCGCGTGCTTCCATTTCAAAGGCACCTGGCCAGATGATAGCGACGTGTTGATTAAGTCTCAAACCGGGCGAGCAAAAGTCTGGTCTCTGAACATTGGTGGCTTGAGCGGGTCGTCCGGCGACCCAGACTTAACTCGGAGAGCCAAGGCTGTGTAAGACTCCAAAGAGAGATAGGGGAGAGAGTCTAGCACCACCTGATCCGCAGGATGGGTGGCCCCATACTGGTTTGTACAGTGGAGGGGGGGAAGGCTCTATATATGATCTGGACCTTCTCCAGGAAGAAAGCCGCCAGCGCTTCACAATGAGTATTGGAGCTGATGGAGTTACCGGCAGGCTTCCTTGCCACAAGGTCTTTAAGGGCCTTAAAGATGGTTTTAACAGGGTTCCCACTACTGCGAAACTCCAGAGCGTAGTATGCAGCCCGGGTTCTACAAACCGCGCGGTGATAAGACTTGACCGCAGCCATATACAGGGTTTTTTTGCTGCTGTCATACCTCTTCCTCCAGTCTCTCTCTGCACGTCTGCAGACACTTTTCAGAGCCCTCAGATTGCCATCATACCAGGGGCTAGGGGCGCGGGAGCCACACTTACTGGAAACCATCGGGATAAGGGAGTCGAGGGCCCTGGTTACCCATCCGCAGAAATGGTCATAACCAGACTCCACGTTCTCCACTGCACCCAGTGGATCGTCAGTGAGAAGACGATGGAGATCTTGCGCCTTTAGTTTGCTCCAGCGCCGTCTGGGCATGGCTCGCAGTGGCGCCTTAAGTGGGGCTTCTTCAAGAGGACAGTAAATAGTCACGAGTGAGTGGTCTGACTAGGTCAGGGGGAGGGGAGGGGCCACTGTAGCCCCTTCTAAGTTAGAGAAAAAGGGGTCCAGAATGTGGCCACCACTATGAGTGGGGTCCGAGACCAGCTGGAACAGTTGAAGGGCCTCAAGGTCCGCCACCATCCCTCCCACAGAAGAAAGACACAGAGTGTCTTCAAACTGTCAGTCGGATCACATTCCCTACAATAGGCGTGGTGCATGCGCAGGCACCGCCATAGGGATTATGATGTCCTTTTCTGACCGCTTTTCCATGGTGGTCCGACTGCCTTGCAAAGGCTGTCGGAAAGGGACATTGGAGGCCCCTAGGAGGGCCCCCATGGGCCTCCACTATGAGGCGCGGTGTTCACCTGTGGTGCCCCCTCAATTGCAGCTTGTTCTGCTGCCCTTTTTGGGCCGCAGCACAAGCTGCAATGGAAAAAGCCATGATTCTGACTGCCTACACAGTGGTCCCATCAAGATTTGGCGGGTGGGACCACCGACTACTTGTCGGTCGGTCCCAATCCCACTGCAATGGCGGTCGGACGCTCGTCTGACCACCATCATAATCGGGCCCATAGTTGGAAATCTGATGCTCTTTGTCTACTTAAGATCAGCAGGTAGTGGTGGCTTGTCATCCACTGCCTCACATCTTGGATTTGTTGGTAATATGTTTAGTGCATCAGATTTGACATCTGCTTATCATCAGATTGAGCTGACTTCAGATTGTAACCACATTGCAACTTTTATCACCCCAGACAGCTCATTCGGATATACCAGAATATTATTTAAATCGGCTTCTGCCACTTCTTTATTTGAACAGCTTAAGTACATTTTTGTTTTGAGATGCTAAAGTGATGGTGACACTCTAGGATGATATTCTGGTTTTCCTGATTAAGTAGAGAAACATTTTTAATTCTGGATTAAAAGTTATTTGTTCTCCAAGATAGGGGGGATGACCCTTCAGTTAGAAAAGCGTAATTTTCTTTCTTGTGAACTAGAATATCTTGCACAGAAAATTTCTGATGGTAGTATCCTTCCCTGGGAGAATGTGACTCAAGCCATTGACGGGCTATGCAAATCTATTAATAACGACCAACTTAGGTATTTTGGGGGCTTTGTGAGTTTTATTACAGATTTTGTAACACATTCTCATTGTTAACAGCATCAGTAAGATTGCTGTTAAAAAGTGCACAAATATATATTGGCTATAGCAACTTGATGTTACTATAAACTGGAAGGAAGTAATTAGCTATTCTTAATGCTGTTCCCTAGAGCCAGTTTTCAAAATCTACAAAGAACATAAAGCCTTCTCTAGAGTTTAGTGGACAGGTTGCTCTATCACAAATGTGATGGATATCCTGTCTGCCATTTTGCAAGTGCATTTTATCCTTGGGCATTTTGAATAAGAAAGATGGGATATCAATCACATTGTGATGGAGGAGTCTGTTAGCTAATCTCTAAATCAGGCCTATATGTGCTATTGATAGAAGTGCAGAGGGTCATGCAGTTGTGCTGGTGATAGGTTATTCAAAATGATGCGAAGCGACACAAACTCTTGCAAGGATATTTACATTCTAGGGCAAGAGATAATTTTAGCCGGAAAGGTGCACTGCCCACAGTCCAAATACTGCTTTGCCCTGCTTGGGGCCACTTTGGGTCAAGAGGAAGTACATTGGTGTACCTGGGGTGGACCAGCGCAAGCACCGATCATTTTTTAATTAAAACCAGCTCTACCAAGGTAACCGGACTGGGCTTTGTGTCAAAAAGACAATAGCTCCTTGTAACAGATGCCAGAAAGGAGAAATGTTTAAATTGTTACCAACATTCCACACATTTAATATGTGCTATTTGCTGTAGCGCTTTCATTAAATGTGTGATTTTTTGGGGGGAGGTATGTTTCCAGTACAAATTCTGTGATAGACAGCACTCACAAACATCCCTGCACCAAGGTTCAAAATTGAGAGTAGGACTAAATAGCTTGTTGGTGTGCCAACATAAGGGATGGGAGCGGCAGCAGGCCATTTTTAATAACTATGGCTCTGGGCTAATTTCTTCATCCTACGCAACAGTTGAAAGCAACTTTTAGTTGCTGTGCTACGCTGTGCTAAAAAAATAATAAAGATGCCCCCAGTATACAAATGCAGCGCCCTTCGTGTGCAGGGCACGTGTGGCAGAGTGACCTTAATGAGCTTGATGAGAGCTGCTGGTTAACCACCAAGTAGTGACTATGCATACTATGCATGTGCCAAAGAGCATATACTGGAACATGCACCAAAACTCATCGCGCTTCCACACTAGAAATCCCAGTACTTCACAGCATAAAGCCCATACACTACTTTCAACGCCCACTGAGATGGAGGAGCAGTGGTTCTGGGGAAACCCAGCCATTTTAAAAACAATACATAATAGGATCAGCACCTGGGGAGATGCAGGGAGCCTAGTGCAGGATTTTGGTTGCAACATGCGCTACCCTTGAGCCTACATCATCCACTGAAGCCTAAGTTTGGATGCAGCAGCCATCTTAGGAGTACGAAACGCACTCCACATCACACCACCTTGTACCATCCTGCTGTGGCTGACACCCAAGGCATGACATATGTAGTGACTGGTGCTTCAGATGTTGGGCCCTGTAGTGCCTCAGATGGGTTTGCTTGCAGAAATGGACAGTAGCAGGGTTGATTTGTTCTAGGACTGCAGACAATCATAATGCTCCTCATTTGCCGTTGATGCAGGAGTGTGAGAAATACTTTTGGAGGTCCTGGGGCAGGGCTCACTAATGTCCAGCTGTGCCAGCTGGAATCTTTTATCTCTGGTGTCCCACACTCCTTACTCTTTGTTGGACCAACACCGAGCACTGCCTACATCCCTTTGCACTTGTCATTCATGGTAGCGACCCAGAGCAGTCAGAGAACTTCTCAGAGAGATGGTGCTGGCCATAAACTCAGCACTCAGCAAAGCACAAAGTAACAAATAACACATTGATGGTTTACTTTTTAAAGAAAATAGACTTCATTTGACACACACCTAAATACTAAACTTAAAAGTACATCCTTTTTAAAAAAAAATATTTTTATTCACAACTCGGAGGAGAAAAATACAAATTAATAATACTAAACAGACGAGGGAGAGAACAGACAAAGTTGCAGAATGAAAATTAAAGCAATTACAAAAACGAATTAATACAATAAATGAGTGAGATAACGAAGAGATATATAGCATTGCAGGTACTTTCCCCAAAAATAGATATCAAAATTTGAAATAAAAATTCAAATAATAAAGGAACCCCAGATTTTATCACATTTCATTAGAGAACGAGTACCTCTAAGTTTATCCAAAGCAAGTTCCATAGAATAAATTTCATTGACCAATGACCACCATTCCATGATATGTGAAGGTTTAGGAGCAATCCAGGCACGTGCAACAACTAATTTAGCAAATGATAATACAATATTAACAACAGCTTGCTGCGGAATAGATATTGGATGGATGTCAAGTAATACAGAAGATACTGTGAGAGGGGGGAGCGGACCAGTTTTAATTTCAAAATTTTGCCCAAAGCTGACCAAAACTCGGATAGCACTGGGCAAGAAAACAGCATATGTTCCAAATCCGCAGCAATGAGACCACACTTAGTTCGATCACTGAATGAGATATTCGTAGACCACTTAGATATCCTTTCAGGTGTATGATAAAGCGTACAAGTGGTTTTAAATTGCTGAAGCCTTAAGCTTGAGGATTGAACTAAATTATTGATGTTACGAAAAGATAAGGTGATCATAGTAGGGGTAATATTAAGCCCCAGCTGGGTGCTCCATTTTTCTGGTAATTTGGTACAATCACTGATTTTATAAGTATTGAGACACCTATAGCCCATACTGATTAAAGATTCATTCTTAAGAGAATAAAAACAACCCCAAAATATCAGAGTCCAATATTTCCCGTATTTTCATCTTATGAATAAAAAAATCATAAATTTGCATATATTTAAACCTCATTGATTCTGTTACTTTGTATAGTATTTTAAGTGTCTCAAAACTCAAAAAACCGTGAGCACCATATAAATCCCCCAGAATCTTTATGCCATGGGCAAGCCATATATTTGCCGTGCCGTCACTAAAGATCCCTGGAAGTCCAGGATCACCCCATTGCAGAAGTTTAGGATGAAAGAAAGAGGTTTTGCAAGAAGACAGAATATTAAACCATATCTTAACCGTATCCCTGGCGATCTTGAATTTAACCCTTTTGAAATAATTGGGGTCATTAACTCTTAACAAAAGCATATTAGAATCCGAATTGAGCATAAAAATATGAAAATAAAGTTGGTTGTCTGTGTTAAATAGACACCGTAAACGACCAAGAAAGGTCGCCCAAAAATATAATTTAAAATCCGGAAAATTAAACCCACCGTTATCTAAGGAACCTTTAAGTAATATCATGGAATGACGAGCTTTATGGTATCCCCAGATGAAGCTACTAAATATTCCGTCCAGTTTTTCTAAAGAAAAGGTTACTAAGTGAAAGGGGAATGGACCGGAATAAATAAAGAAATGTAGGGAGTATTTTCAATTTGATTAGATTGATCCGACCAATAATATTTAAGGGGAGCTTGTGCCATTTCTTTAATAGCAAAACAGTTGCTTCAACTAAAGCGTCATAATTGATTGTAACTATCTCACTGATTTTTTTATGATATTTTAACCCCCAGGTAAGTGGCAGTCTGACATAGCCCAGATACTACTGCTGATGGTTTATAGTTAGCAATGATTTGAGTTTTATTTAAATTTAATTAGTATCCGGAAACAGAACCTTTAAGATATCCGTAGAATAAATAGCAATATCATCGGCATATGCCGTAATTTTCAATGAATGAGGGCCCGAGCTAAAAGGGATATTGCAGGATTGCAATTGCAAAGCATGGAGAAATGGTTCCATCGAAAGGGCGAACAATAAAGGTGACAAGGGACACCCCTGATGGGTGCCCCGAGATATAGAAAAAAAGTCTGAAGTCAAACCCGCGTAACTGATTCTCGCAGTAGGGTTAACATATAGGGATCGAATCCATCTTACAAATTGACCATTAAAACCAATAGTAGTCATTACCGACCAGAAATAACCCCACCCCACTCTGTCAAAAGCCTTCTCAGCGTCGAATAGGATCATACCGAGTGGGGTGGAATCCGTCTCTGCTATGTCAAAGGCAGTTATGGCCATGTTAACGTGAGCTGTAGAGTCCCTACTTATTACAAACCCATGTTGCTGTGGGTTAACTATTTTTGGTATATATGGAGCCAATCGAGTGGCCAGCACTTTTGCAAATACCTTGGCATCTGTATTTATAAGCGAAATGGGTCGCTATGACCCACATTCGTCAGCCGGTTTGCCCTTTTTCAGAAAGAAGATCAGATTAGCAGCGTTCCAGGAATTCGGGGCTTTCCCATTCTCACCAATACAGCTAATGACCTGATGGAAGAGGGGTAATAACTCATCAATACAGAATTTATAAGCCTCTAAAGGTATAGTATCTTCCCTGGCTACTTTTCCCGATGGTAGGGAAAAAATAGCTTGTCGGATCTCTAAGAGACTAATAAGTTCAGATAATTGATCGAGCCCAGATAATCTTGCTTTTCTAAAATATGACAGTCCAAATAATCCTTAATTCTGGCCAAGGTGGGATGGTTTTCTGGGGTATATAGTTTGCTGTAAAACTCTACGAACTGTTCTAATATCTGTGGCGGTTGATCATATATGGTATTATTAGGGCCATTTAGACTTTTAATCAGGGTGTTGGCTCTCTCGTCCGCGACTTTATAAGCTAAGAGTTTCCCAATTTTATTTCCACTCTCATATTGAGAAATTTGAAATATGTGTAATTTTACACGACTTTTTTCACAAAGTATTGTTTTTAAAGTAGCTTTTAAGTGTCCTAGTTTTAACCCTAATTCCACCACATTAGAAGAACGTAAGCGTAAGGCGTCGCCAATAAAAGTTTGAGTGAAAGAATATTATTAGTTAGTGTTTTATTTATTTTACGAGGCTCAGAGTTTTGTCTAAAGAGAAATTGCTGGATGAACCCCCGGATACTAGCTTTATAAGCATCCTAAACAATAATACATGAGGTGGAGTTGAGATTGGTTTTAATAAAATCTGTAAGTTGTGCCTTGAGCTGGGAAATAAACACTGTATTTGTGAATAAATGTCTAGGGAAAGAAAACATCCTAGGACCTGTATGGATTTGTGGAATATTGAACAGAAGCAAAATAGGATTGTGATCTGAGGTAACTCATGGACCTAGTTCAATAGAGCTAGTATTCATAATATTATCAGAAGTCCAGGCCATATCAATATGGGAGCAGAGCTTGTGAGGAGCAAAATAATAAGTGTAGCCGGCCACATTGGGATGAATACTACGCCAGACATCTTTGATGTTATGAATGCGTACTATTTCTAAAATAGCGGCATGAGATCTGTGCATACGTTGAAAAGCACAGTGTCTGGTGGTGTCAAGCTGATAATCCATTATGCAATTAAAATCACCCATAATGGCAAGTTCTCCTTCCCACCCCAAGAGTTCAATATTCAGTTGGTCAAAAACAAAAGAGTCATCAAAATTTGAGCCATAAACCACACAAAAAACAAATTTACATTTTTCAATTGATATATGCACAATATCCTATCGTCCGCTTTTATCACAAACAGTTTTACCAATTTCTACTCTGAGAAGCATATCTTTAAGAATGGCAACCCCCTAATTGAAGCATTGAAAGTTGAGCAAATGATAACCTCATAGCCAAGTTGTCCCAATAACTTTCTGTCCTTATAACCGATATGGGTCTCAGATAAAAAAACAAAATGTGGGTCATACAGTGCTAGCTCTTCTCGAACGAGGCGTCTTTTATTCTTATTATTAAGACTTGCAACGTTCCAAGCCAAACATTTTAGCCGTAACATTCAAAAAATTCATACATATCTTATCATTCTGCGAAGATAAAACAAGTGAACCTCTCCCAACTAATTCCAGCAGAAATCCTTCCCGAGTTGCTTTTTTCACACGAAAAACCCACTCACCCACCAACCC
This sequence comes from Lissotriton vulgaris, assembly GCF_964263255.1. Classification (NCBI taxonomy): domain Eukaryota; kingdom Metazoa; phylum Chordata; class Amphibia; order Caudata; family Salamandridae; genus Lissotriton; species Lissotriton vulgaris. The sequence continues at coordinate 1,028,034,885 of NC_141691.1, forward strand.
CCTAGGAAACCCCCCCCCTGCTCCCTCGCCTCCCTCTGGAGGGTACACCCCCCAATATTCTGCTGCCGCTGGATGACAGCTACCCTAAGGAGCAGCAGGGGGCTCAACTTACAACCTTACCCAAGAGTAAGTAATGAAACAGAGAGAAGAAAAAAAAGTGTCATAGTAAGATCATTAAAGAAATGTGCATTAAGATAAAAGTAAAGATTGGTTTTGAAATTTAAGCTTTCCTTCTCTCTGAGTTAAGCGAATGTAGATAATACAATCTCGGCCTCCCTTTCATCAGTAAAAAAATAAATGCGTCCTCCCTTAATAACTTTTAAGCGGGCAGGCTCCTGTAGAAATACTTACCTACCAAGAAACTTAAACGGGTTAATAAGCTTACGTAATTTCCACCGTCTATCCATGGTGGCCTTACTGAGATCAGACCGTACAAAAAAAGACAAGTTTTCAGTTATAACAGGAGTGTTGGGCTTAGCTTTAAATGAGACTGCCAGTCTCAGTAAAAAATTCCCGAAATAGATAAGAAAGGGGCAGGGAAATTTGCTTTCCTTGTTCCTCAGAACAAGTGGTAGCCTATGAACTTTCTGGAATGGAGAATCCCAGTCCCAATCAGATAAATCCGGGAACGCTTTCTGAAATGAATTTACAACAAATGCCCTTGGATCTGCTCCCTCTGTCCCCTCAGGGATACGAAAAAGTTTCAGATTTAATCGTCTTTGACGATTTTCTAAGTCTTCAACTTTTAACTATAGGGACATAATCTGGGCCTCATGTTGGCTCACAACAGCTTTGGTACGGGCTGACCCTTCTTCTATATTAACCACCCGGTGTTGCAAATCCTCCATTTCCTGTGATATCGCCCCATCTTAAGAGTGATCTCTTGCAAGGAATTCTGCAGCTTGCTATTATCGTCTCGTAACTGCAAAAAGTGTTCTTGAACTTCTTGCCGATGGTTCGTTAAAGTTTGTAAAATAATATCAAGAGATGAGCTGGCAATCTCTTGTTCTCCTGGTATAGTTGGCCCAGAAACAGTCATTGGAGAATAAGGTATCACAGGAGTTAATGAGGCCGGAGGGGTTAATGAAATTGAGCTGGAGAGGGGGTTAGTATCATTTGGAATAGCCTGGCTTGAAGATGTCATCTCGGTAGAAGGGTTCAAGACAGAGCTTATAGCTGCAGGAGCAGTTTCAGGGGATACCACCGAAGATATAGTATTTGTAGCAGGCAATTGTGGTATACTATTGATGGAAGAGAGGCCGTCTGGTGAAGCAGAGGAGTCTCAAGTAGGATCATGATCTGACGGACTCGTGCCAGAAAGTCTCAAAGTCCTATTCTTCACCAGCCCCTTTGCCTGTATCCATTTCCTAAGAGGACTTTTCTCCACAGGATGAAACTTCCTAGTAAGAGGGGCGGTAATTAAAGATGGTGTGTTTACTAAACCAAGAGGTTTCCCTTACTTATTCTTGGTTTTTAACTTTAGTTTAGCTTTGTCTCTTCTGTCGATCAGATATTTGGCGGTATCTAGCGGAGAGCCAGTATCCGCTAGATCCTCATATTTCTCATTGGAAGCATCTTCGCCAGGCATTTCTTCTCCCGCCACTTGCGAGCAATCAATAAATGTTTCAGCCACAACAGCGGCCTCGGTGTTTAAATGATCAGATGCCGGAATCAGGGTACTCTCAGCTCCTATGTTTAAAAGCTCAGGAAAAATGATCTCAGGTCGGGGCCCTCCCTCTGACTCTATAGTTTGACTTTTAATTTCTCGGGGGCACATGGTTCGGGCAGCGCTGGCTCAACTGCCTGAAGGGTTTTAGAGTTGCTGTCTAAACCCGATGCCGGTACCAGATCACCAGTGCCAACCAGGGGAGTAATTTGCTGAGTATGTATCGCAATATCATTACCCCCAACATCTGCCACGGCCTCTGTGGCTATATTAGTGGTGACACAAATTTCAGGTTCCATCCCTCCTTTGTTGTTTTTAAGGGTCCCGCTTTTGGCAATGGCAGAGGTCCCCGACCCAACGAGCACGGGTGGCCGAAGCACCTGCTTACCCGATGAAGTTAAGGCAGTCCCCCCTGAAGATGGAGTCAGCACATTGACTGTGGCCGCCGGTTATAAAGGAGCAGCGGAGATTGGCGCTATGGCATTCGTTGCGGGAACAGCCACCGCCGTCGTTGTCATTACCCCCGCCGCCTCCATTGTGACATTTTTGTTTGCGCGTGTAGATCTTGGCACGTTCTTGGGAGCCATTAATGACTGAGGACCCCGCACTGAGCACTCTGCAATGGACGTCGAAAACGAAGACCAAAGACCGGACCAGCTGAGCGCCGAACCGCTGACTAACCGCGGGATAGTGTGCCGGGCGGTCAGCAAGGGAATCCGAAACATCCGCTGCATCTGTCACCAAGATCCGTGGAAGCAACCTGGCGCACGTAATTCCGGTTCAATTAAAGACTTTTTTACTTCTCCATCCCCTGTGCAGCTCAGAGATTGCCGGTCAAATCAAGTCAAAGGAGAAGCTTATCGGGATCGTCAATTTGTCATTCACCGTTCGTTCCGTTCCGTACTCCGAGGAGGATCGGAGAAAGAAGGCATCTCTACAATCTGTCGGGTAATGTAAGTGAGGAGCCTCCAGCTAGCTGCTGCTCCACGGCGTCCTCAGTCTGCCATCTTGCCCCGCCTCCCACTTAAAAGTACATCCATGCACAATAAAAGCTAAACCTTTCTAGCTTCCCAAACTACAAATATGGGTATGAATGCCTCTTCTTCTTAAACAGTGTAATACCCATTTCTCCTGTGATTGTCATGCAGTTCACAATTTAAAGCTCCTACCAACTTGTTTGTCATGGAGATCAGATTGTAAAATCACTTCTTATGTTATTTTTTTGTCATAGAGTTCACATTGTAACACCCATTCTTTTGTGTTTATCAGAGAGCTCAAAATGTTGTATTCAGTGAGTTCACAAAGTAAAACCCCTTCCACCTGTGTTTATCTTGAGGTTACAGTGAGCAAAGCCCATTCCTTACTGTATTTGACAAGGGGTTGTGTAGATAATATTTTTTAGCAAATTTGAGCTATAGAAATACTTCGTAGGTGGATTAACACAATTCCCCAAACAAATGCCAATAAAGATCAACAAAAAGACAGAGCTAAAGCCCTGTTCTCTATTTTGCTTTTTAATTGAGTATTTTTAATGCATGAGCTCTGACAGATTGTTAGTCAGTTATTTTCATTGAGAAGGATAGTGGAGGGATAGAAGAGTGACAAATGTTTGCATTTATATAGCGCTTGCTGCCCTTGATTGGGTGTTGAAGCTCTTTTTCCGTGATTTGCACGCCACTGCGGAACCCAGATAGGATTAGTGCTGAATTAGTACAGTGAAAATATGAAAGTAATTTGAGTGGTGGATATGTTAGCCAGTTATTTGGATTGAGAAGGATAGTGGAGGGATAGAAAAAGGAAAAAGGTTTGAATTTATATAGCGCTGATGGGGGAGTTAAAGTGCTTTTTTTCGGAGAATAGCACGCTACCCTGGAACCCATTCAGTGTTATTGGTGAAATAGTATAGTGAAATATGAAATATAGTGCGTTGGTAGGCAGTTGGTGTTAGATTCTTGATGATCTTGATCTAATCTTCTGCAGGATGACCAAAGAAAGAAAGTCAAGGGCTTACAGGATGCCTGCTTGTCATACCAGTGCCTTCTGGATGTGTATGTGTTGTGTGTTAACCTCATGGGCGCGATAGTAATTACGGCCGTATGCTGAGATTTAAAAAAACCCATGTTACATGACGAGCTGGGCTCGTCATGAGCGTGCGAGGAGGCTACACCATGACGAGCCCAGCTCGTCATGAGCGTGGAAGGGGTTAACCCCTTCCACGCTCATGACGAGCTGGGCTCGTCATGGTGTAGCCTCCTCGCACGCTCATGACGAGCCCAGCTCGTCATGTTAAACAAAGGGTTCTGCAAAATGGTGTCGGCATCTCAGGCACAATGCCTGTATGTGGATCAGCAAGTTCCTGACATAACGGTGAGCCCAATAGAGTTCTGGGCTTTCAACTAAGCATATCTTGTGATACGAGTCATATATATTGTGGAAAGGAAACAATGCAACTGAAATTAGAAGTAAGCCAAACATGCCCTAGTAGGGCCTTACTAAGAGGCAATTGTACAAATCTGAAACCTTTAGTCTGTGAACTCCACCCATCATGCTCATTCCGATTGGCTGCCAAACAGATAATCAGAATGGTCCATAAACATAGAGATACATTCTGATTGGTTGAAAGGTTGACAGTCGAGAGTTGCTGAAACAGACTGTCCCTGCAATCAGAATTGGACTCTGCATTCTGACTATTCTGACAGATAGGTTTCAGGCTAATTGGGCTAGCTGGGCTAGATGGGGGCACCCTGCACCTCCTTAAACCATTTCCGGCCAACGGATGCACAGGCAACCCGTGTACTTGCTTGGCAAGGGGTTCTCCCGTTAATTTAGCCTGTGAGGTAGATTTTTAGGGTGAGACAATAAACAAGCATTTACAATGCAATGGTCTCGGCATCATTAAAGGTAGAGCTTTTGGCACTGCTTATGACATTTCTTTTCTTTTTTTTTTTAAATCATCAATAAATGGCATTGTCATTTACATTGCCAATAGCTTAATCGTTAAATAAATGGCATTGTCATTTACAATGCCAATAGCTATACCCTACACAGAGCCACCCTCACACAGACAGAGCCACCCACACATAGAGCCACCTACAAAACAAATAAATGACATTGTCATTTACATTGCCAATAGCACATGAATAGGTTTCAAAATAACTTCTAAACTTCTAAAAATGTATCAAGTGCAATGCATGGGATTCCTTTCATTTCATCACCTTTTTCTTTCATATAGATCATATATTGGAGCATGTATTAAACTGAAGGTATAACAAATTAAAAAGTGCAGGTATCATAGGGAAGGAAAGAGGAGTCGATCCGGTCCATCACCTTGTAACCTAAAAGTACTCTAGTAATAGAGACTGTGGTTTGATTAGCACACTAATCAGATGCTGGTCTCACTGTAAACAATTCAGTTAACTTGGCTGTAGTCTGACTGTGGGCGACCCCTTGGTTGTACGTGGAATCACTGAATCTACATACCAACACTGGTCATGGATTCCAAAAAGCTGTTTAAAGTGTGGCAGACAATTGTTTGGCTGCTTTATAAGCAAAGAGGCAAAAACAACGCTGAATACATTTGAGATCTGAAGACTACAGATAACCATTCAAAACAATCCAATACATCTAAACTGTACATTAGGCGATCTCTCTTTCAGAAACCAATAGGAAGGTTAAAACATATTTATATCTGCGTTTAATGTGCGTAAGCAAAAGCAGACCCAAGAACATTTTTTTTCAATCAAGGGCTTAATTTCACCCACACAATACTCGCGGGGGTGGGGGGGGGGGGGGTGGGGGGGGGGGGAGACTCGCGCGGGGGTTAAAAAATAAATTTAAAGAAAACTTATCTGACTGCCCGTGCCAGAGCAGAGGAAGCGGCTCTTGTTTTCGTCGTCAACCGAGGAAACTGCAGGGGACTGAGATCCTATCTGGCATCTGCACGCTGGGGAGCAGCGGGGAGTGCACGGGAGCGGGCACCAGCACGGGTCCCCAGACTGGCTGCTAGAGATACAGCCTTGGCAGTGTGTGGGCGGGGGGAGTGCCGGGTCCTCTGCACCGCTTGTGGGTGGAAAAGAACACTGGTCATGGATTCCAAAAAGCTGTTTAAAGTGTGGCAGACAATTGTTTGGCTGCTTTATAAGCAAAGAGGCAAAAACAACGCTGAATACATTTGAGATCTGAAGACTACAGATAACCATTCAAAAAAATCCAATACATCTAAACTGTACATTAGGCGATCTCTCTTTCAGAAACCAATAGGAAGGTTAAAACATATTTATATCTGCGTTTAATGTGCGTAAGCAAAAGCAGACCCAAGAACATTTTTTTTCAATCAAGGGCTTAATTTCACCCACACAATACTCGCGGGGGTGGGGGGGGGGGGGGGGAGACTCGCGCGGGGGTTAAAAAATAAATTTAAAGAAAACTTATCTGACTGCCCGTGTCCGCGCCAGAGCAGAGGAAGCGGCTCTTGTTTTCGTCGTCAACCGAGGAAACTGCAGGGGACTGAGATCCTATCTGGCATCTGCACGCTGGGGAGCAGCGGGGAGAGCACGGGAGCGGGCACCAGCACGGGTCCCCAGACTGGCTGCTAGAGATACAGCCTTGGCAGTGTGTGGGCGGGGGGAGTGCCGGGTCCTCTGCACCGCTTGTGGGTGGAAAAGCGGCAAGAGCCGATAGCCTCTGAATCAGCACAGCGTGTGTGCAAGGAAGCGGCAGGAGCAATTTGCTTCTCCTTGTGTTGCGTGTGGGCGGTAAAGACAGCAGCTCGGCTCCGAGGCGCTGGGCGGAAGCCCCATCCGCCGTAAGGGAGGAGGCGAGCGGAGCCGAGCAGCTCCTAGGGAGGAGTGAAGAAGTGGACCAAATGCGGTCCGATGTGATTTTTGGCACGACGGAGGAGAGCTGCGGGGGTGGCGGGGGTGGGGGGGAGGGAGGCGAGAGCGCGACGAGGAGGGCAGAGGGAAGGGAGGAGAGGAGCAAAGCCGAGCAGCTTCTAGGGAGGCGAGCAGCTCCAAAAACACCACCACGTTTCTCCGAGGCAAGGAGAAAATGCCTTGGAGAAACGAGCGGCCATTTTCGGATTTGGGGGCGTGTTTTGCTGTCCTGAGTGACGGACAACGTCACGAGCTAAAGAACAGCAAAAATGACGCCCCCAAATCCGAAAAAGACGGGGCTTGTTTGGAATGACTCACTTCTCTTCCAATGGCTGGCCTCTGTTTAGGAAGCCAGCCAATGAAAGCGAACGGAGCTAAGAGGCGGGTCTAAACTGCCCTACTACACAGCATAAGATCTCTTTACATCCGGTTTTGCCGGAGCAAAGGGGCGTTGTGGTGCTTGGGGCGTGCAGCCGAATCCCTCATTTGACGTGCAAACACTCCTTAGCACACGCGGTTCATCCAGGCGTAGCCCACAGTACAGAGCCCCGAAGGATAGGCATGCGACTAGCGACCCCTGGCTGCAGCTCTGGCTCAGCGCGCCCGTCCTCCGCGCAGCACCCAGGCAGGGGAGCATGTCAATTCCCAGAGTTGAGTACTCTTCGGGTGGGGGGCTTCACTGGTGTTACTGAACCCCTAGACTGCGCACGGGCGGGACTCTGCTCCAGGGAGCACACGGGGCGCCTGGTGATGCTCCCGCACAGGGGGGCGGGTGAAGCTGGCACCATGCCAGTGCCAGGCTGACTCTTCTTGCAGGCCGTTCCTGGTTGTGCCCTGCTGCTCGCTGGACCAGATATGGGGCACTGGCCCACTTACAGACCAAGGCTGCTTGAGGCAGCCAGAAAAGCTAGGTGAGCCCTGGTGCTTCTCGTGCTAACGACAGCGCCCTGAAGCAACCGAAAGGCATCACTAGGCGCTATACAACATGCCCTAAGAAATACATTGTACTGTAATTGCATTTATATAGCGCTTACTAGCCCTGACGAGGCGTCCAAGCGCTTGAGAACGGGATTCAGGACTATAAACCACAACCGACAACGGTGTCAACAGTATCACTTCGCACATCAATAATGCTTTTGAGCTACATAAATTGTCGTTTGACTGTCGTTATTAGCGTGTTTTATTAAAGTGGAATTTAACGTGCAAAAAACTTGTACGGAGCTGCGCGGGTTCACACTACCCTTTCATTCTCGGTCTGGCGCAGTGCTAGGTCCGAGATGTTCAACACTGTTAAGGGGTTTAAGGAACGTTACCCCCCTCCCCTCACCCCTCACGCACCGAGGGGGGTCGCTTGATTCTGGCCCCCATGGGTTCGGGAGACGGTGCGCCATGGCCGGCTCTTCGTTCGCTCCATGGAGGTGTTCACTAACTCTGTGCAGTGTGATTCATTGAGGGGGGTGGGGTGGTCTGCCTGTATTGATTTCCGCTCTGGGGTTAGTCGCCGTGAGCCGCGCGCCTGACCACTTCCCTCCATAACGAGAGCCAAATGGCCCCTGCGCTCCGGCGCAACAGCCCCCGAGGGAGGCGCCGGGATTTGCAATCCTGCAAGGATCATATATTTCGAATTGCGGCGAGGATTTTCAATTTGTGCTGATTTACAAGGGGGTGGGTGGCCTGGCGCGGTCGGCTGGGCCTGGGCTCGCCTCCTCCGGGGCTGGGAAGACCCGAGGGAGGCAGGCACTGACCCATCTCTAACCGGGGGCCTGGCGGGCCGTTTCTTTCACGTGGGAGCCCAGAGCGGGGTGCGGGAGCGGCACTTGGAGTTCACACTGCGGCGCTTCTGGGAGCAGCCAAGCAGGTGCCCCCCTCCCCCACCGGCCCAACACAGGGCTTTGTGCGCGCGCCATGAATCTGCCAATTCACCCAGAGTGAAAGGGGCATAAATACCCACAGACCACCGGGATGTATTTCAACCTCACACCCTCTTCCAGGATTAGAAAAGGATGGTTTCCACGGTGTATCATCGCTCGGGGAGGTGGGTACGGACCTGGTGCTAAACCCAGCTCGCCCATTTGACACATTGGGTGATCCTGAGCAAATTACCTCACAGATCTATCTCTGGGCAAAACAGCAGCGCTTTGGAAAAAAAAGGTCTTAATTTAGACCTGAAGCGCTATGCAAGTAAGCGTTCTTTTACACTTCCAATCTGAATGCACAGATCAAAGCTGGCACCATGGGGAGGCCGCCCGCGACCCCCTTCACAAATAAGACTCGGGCATGCCTGACACACCTGAGGGTCATGACCCTATCCCCCGGGGCTGCCAGGCTGACCAATTCAAACAGGTTTCCCTACTGCCATAATGGTTTGGGTGTGTATTGAACTGCCACGGGAGCAGCGCCGGGGGTTTCTAGCTGCCCTCTGACCGTGGTCACTGGTGTCTGAAGCGTCTAGTTACGTTTCTATTTAACATATTTTGTTCCTGTAAAAAATGTAACTGGCCCTTTGGCCATCATTTCTAAGAGGGTGACTGAATTTTGCATCGGGAGGTGGTGGGGTCGTTTGGCGGGTAGGGTTTGGGTGGCAGTTTGTGTTTCATTAAAGCTGGCCTGACGCCCCCTGCAGCCTCGAGACTGAAACTCGAGGGGGGGGGGGGGGGGTATGGTGACCCATCCAGGGGCCATATGTGTGCCCTACCCCAGCGTGTCACCCAGACAGTGGCGTAAAGAAGCGTGAGCCCCCCCCCCCCCTCTGCTCAGTGCATGGAGGGCGAGGTCCCCCCTCCTCCCACGCTCCAGACCCTGCCAAGAGCTCTAGGGCCAGGGGCCCGTGCGGTGCCAGTGGGGCCCCCTGGAACTCCGGGGCGCCCCGCACCGTGGGGGGTACTGTTACGTCACTGCACCCAGAGAAGATGCTGCCGGGTCAAAGACGGGGCGTGGAGCCGGAGGGGCTGCCAAGGGGGGCTGGAGGGCAGACGCCTTGGCAGGGAGAGAGAGGCGCAGAAGGTCGGGCACTTCTAGGGGTGCTGGGGGGAGCGAGAACTAATGCGGTGCAGATGAACTGAAACGAAATGGGGTGCAGAGGATGGAAACACGAGCTGCCCATGCCCCTTGAGTCCCTCGGACTCGCCCCCCCCCCCCCCATCTTCCCGGATTACTGTGACCCTTGCCCCGTTTCACATACCACGGGGGCCGCAATTCTCCTGAGCTTCGGCGGCGTTACAACGTCCTCCGGGAGTGACCACCACTCTTCCGTCCACTCCTCCTGCTCAACACCGGCTCTCTCCGCACGTCATTGGGGTGCCTCTTCTGCTTCTCGTCCTCGCTCCTCGATGAGCTCATCTGCTTCACGTCCTTGTTCCTCATTTGGCTCGTCCTCGTTCCTCAGGAGTGCTCCGGTCTGTTCCCTCCGTCTCCCGAGTCCTGAACACGCACACCTCAGCGTCCTGCAATTATGGTGGGCGTTCAAGATACCAGTTGCGATGAGATCCTGTGCGGGCGGGACAGGACCAGCGGGAGGGGGCGGGAAAAAAGACGGCGGGAACCAGACAGCGGGAGGGGGCGGCAAAAAAGACGGCTACCACTGAATGATTTATTTAGCGGGAGGGGGGCGGGAAGAAAGACAGACAGCGGGAGGGGGGTGGGAAAAAGAATACAACAGCACAGCGGCCGACCTAATCAGCGGGAGGAGGGCGGGAACAAACACGGACAGTGGGAGGGGGGCGGGAAAAAGACCAGGCAGGGAAAGAAAACAACGGCCGACCGATTCAGCGGGAGGAGGGCGGAAACAGAGACGGACAGCGGGAGGGGGGGCGGGAAAAAGACAGCGGGAAACGAGGACAGCAGCCTACCTCATCACAAGAAGACTTAAAATGGCAGCCACAAGCTTCAGATTTTTTTTCGGAATTGGGGGCGTATTTTGCTGTTCTGAGTGACGGGCGACGTCACTGTCTAAAGAACAGCAAAAATTACGCCCCCAAATCCGAAAAAGACGGGGCTTCTTTGGAGGGATGGCTCTCTCCTCCAATGGCTGGCCTCCATTTAGGAAGCCAGCCAATGGAGAAAGAGCAAAAAGAGGGAGGGATAAATGCAGCACTCTAAGAATCATTAAATCTCCGACTTCCGGTTTCTGCCTTACGGCAGAACCGATAGTCCTCGACCTAAAAACTGCCCAGCAGGAGGAAAATAAAAAAAATAGATTCGGCCCTGTCAGGAAGTTTTTCTGCCCATCCCAATTGAGAAGCTGCCTGGGTAGGGATGGTCTTAGAATGCTTAGGGAACAAAATTCACTCTAATAGGCACCTGCGCTTTGCGAGGCCTCAGTAAAATAATTGCCCTCTGACTGAAACAAAAGATGCACCGCTTCGCACAGACAATGCAGCAATTGTTCCCTTGATGTGAGAATCACTGAAAGATGGGATCTCTTTTGTTTTACGACTGTATCATGAAAACTTCTAAGTATATTGCATAGACTTGTCGCATTGCACCACTTCCTCACAGAAGGTTAGAAAAACAACTTAAATAACAACCTTCCTTTATATTACACAATTAAATACCAATTACTCAACTTCAAAAAACCGAAGCGGTACGACCTAGACTCGTACAGAGCGAGGCGGCCATCACACACCCAGAGCGAAAAACTGGCACACGCTCAGTAATGATGAAAACATAATGTTCCATAATATCACAGTTCACTGTCCTCGACTTGACAAACTCCATTATCTTTAATGGGCTTTTATGTCAGTGTTGGCTGCTTGTCTTATTTATAACCCACTACATCATTGTAAAGAAGCTAAGTGGGCCAGCGGGAGTCAGGCTGCATTATTCAGGGTTTCCAGGCACTCTCCTGTGTGCTTTTCATAGGCAATGTATTGTTTTCTGTTTCCAGGGTGGTGTGTTCCACCTATGCTACTTTTCCTGCTCAAACAGATAAAACTGTGATGTCATTTACCACAGCAGACAATGAATCTCTTTATATACATTATTACACTTGGGTGTTTTCACAGGTTTAACACTATAGTATTATTTTGCTATACAACACGGCTTCAGGCGAGCAGATCTCACGGACGCTGGCCTCTCATTTATCCGCAAATCTCTTCTAACATTTATTTAAAATCTGGAATCCAGCCTGTTATTTTTATTAACCAGTTAGTCGTCTAAAAAGTTTAAAAGGGGAAGACTTTTTATGCAGAACTCATGCGTGAATACACGAGGGCCCCAGTTTTCAGGCTTTGGCTGCTCTTTTCAGCATAGTTTGTATGGGAGCCAAGAAAAAGACCTCCAACGTATTTCTCATATTTTACCGCCTGCATCCCTCCTGAATAGAGCAAATTCACTAGTATGTGGGAAAGTCCCTGATTGGTTAAAGTACAAATCACGGGCCCATTTCACTATCCTTCTTTGCAGCACATTCTTACATAGGTGCACGAATCAGTTGGATGTGCATTCAGAAAAGGATTTTCTTTAAATAATTGTACATTTTCATGAACACAACTAAAAAACACACATCTACTTGTTAGTCATTTTCCCCACGAGAGAAGGAAAAGGAAGTGGTGGTTCTGTGAACTACAGCATCCACTTTAGGTGGATGTGTTTGAGCTCATAGTCACAGGTAGTGTAGTGGGTCGAGTGGATCCACTTAGACTTTCATCCTTTTGAGGTCGATAAATGAGCACCAATTATTTGGATCATTCTAAACATCTGCTGGCTGTCAATGTCGCCAAGAAATCCTTTCGGGTGAATGGGTACTCTAAATATAACCTCGTTATGAAAGTGAGGACGTGGTGTTAAGTAAGCAGGTCCAAGAAACTTCTTGTGCACACTCATACAGTCATCATTTTTAGAATGTTCAACATTTTTATAACATAGCGTTTGTCACCAAGGAAGCACATAAACACTACTCCCGTGAAAGACAAGAGGAACTCTGCCTGGTTCAGATATATGTGTGCACGCATGCACGTGTGAGTGTGTGTACAAGTACTTTACACATTGCCTATTTAGTTTAGCCTGACTGCTCTCTGCCAAGCTCCAGAGGGTGAGCACAAGTAAACAATTAGCATGTACTACACTTATCCTGACTATCATTGTGGTTTCTGCTTGGAAAGGGTGCATACCTCTGCCAATCAGCAAACCAATTCCAAACAGCAGCCATAAACAGTAAAAGCGCCAATCGCGTGAAGGGAAGAGCCTCCGTCGGGGTGCTAACCCTAATTTCTAGTAAAGTAATTTAAAAGTCTCTAGAGGCTGTCAATCTGTTCTGTGGAATACAGCTTTCTGTTGTTGAGTTAGGGCTGCAGAATGAGGTATGCAGACAATTCATATTGATAACACATATCCCCATAAAGAGGAGCAGTGGCAGCTGGTGATTTTTTAAAGTGGTGAGTTTGAAAGTTGGCTATGCCTTTTTTGTAGTAAGTGAAGCGAGCATGCTTAATGGGCATAATGGGGTTCCGGAAGGATCCTCCCCTCTGGAATTTTTTTTAAAAAATTGTGTATTTTAAAGCAAATGAATTTAGCAAGAAAGCAAGATTTATAAACAGTGGGAAGGTATAGTCTTGAAATATTCAACACATTAAAAACTGTATCATATCTTACTGCATTAATATGTTCAACAGTTACTGTAATGTGCACATTTTACAGTGAGGCAACTTCTAGCCATTTAAAGTGTGTGCTTACCCAGTGTCTTGCACTGCATGTGGCATCGACTTTCAAAGAAATGTATCTAACCAGGCTTTGGGAAGCACCCACAGCTGCGGGCTGCAGCCAGTCATATAGAAATATTTGCAGACAGGTCTTTTAGTGGGATTTAAAAAAGTGGGGGATATCTAAAATGGGACATGTAACATACTATTCTGTGATTCCCATAATGTGCCACCCGACCAGTATTATTGTTTCTCTCTGGGATGTTATTGCATTCAGATATATAACACCACAACTTGGAAACTTATTGATATGGAAGTTCTAAACCGGTTCGAAAGTTACCATTTTATTTGCTTCTTACCCTCTGGGCCAACTTAGATAAGTTGGTTTGGAATCATTGCCTCCCTCGCGATGGCTTAATAATTACTAACAACTGGAGGGAAGTAAGATCGGAGATTGTAGCGAATAACGAGGGTATCCTTGCCCAATTGTATAAGATGCAAGAAAACAATTACAAAAATACAGCATGATGGAATAGCTAGCACTCTTGGGAAATGCAAGATTAAGTAAAACATGCAAAATAAAAGAGGAGCTAAATCGCTGACATTCATTACCGTAACACAGAGGTCCTCAAACTTTTGGATGCCGAGACCCCCCTGTCAAAATTTTCAAGCGTAAGGACCCCCTCCTGACAAAATTTCTAAACCTCTAGGTTATGAAGAAGGTGAGGACCAAATTATGCGACAGGCTTGACTAAATTGTGTGAGTAGAAAATGTAAATAATGTCCTGTGATGCTGCGTATTTTGGGGTAGCATTGCTTTATTATGATTGGTTGATTGATTGATTGATTGATGGCTTTATTTCGATATAAAAATATCATAAAAGCTTGTACAACAAGTATAAAACACAACATTTATAACAATCACTTCCTAATAGCACAAAAAGGGAAGACAGGGAAGAAATGCTAAAACAGTTAAAACAGGATTAAATTGACAAAGAGAGCCTTCTTGCATGAATCAACCATGACCACTTTAAAAATTTTGACACAGCACAAACAGTCATAGTGGATGTGTCAGACATTAAAATGCGTAACGCCACTTTGTGTTGGCGGGTACCTAAGAGTCTACATAAGGGTTTAAGCCAGCACCTCCTAGGTGCACAGTAATCCGGGCATTCAAAAAGAATGTGGGCTACCGGCTCTACTCGAGTGTGACAACGCGCACAAAAGGGGGAAAACTGGCAAGAGGATTTCCAATGGGCAACTAGTTCACCTACTGGTAGGGTCCCCACTCTAAACTTAAAATACAAGGCGCGGTCAAAAGGGATGGAAATCATGTCTAAGTAAGGTTCATAGGCCACCACATCTTTAATCCTCACAAAGGCTACAGTGGAATTACAGTGACGTGGGTCTGTAAATAGTTTAGAGGAGACCCAATTCCAGTACAGTTTCTTAATCATGGCTTTAGGTGGGGCGGTTCTCAATGCCCATGCATCGCCTAGCCCTTTCTCCACTAATAGCTGTTTTACGTCCGTCAACCATTTGATCCTAGACCAGCCTTCCATGGCCATTACCTCTGATAGAGCTTCTGCATAGGAGGCTAGTTCGGGCACCCGCCACAACCGAGCCCAAAGAAGCAGGGGGCGGAGTTGCGCTTGGTCCTTGATCGATCTGCAACCTAGATCCAGTAACACTGGTGCAGTAGGACTACTCAACGGGAGAGCCATCAGATCTTTCAAAAATTTGCTCTCTGATTTTACTAGTATATCCAGGTTGCAAGTATCCCACAGCTCCGCCCCGTATAGGACAGCGCTAACCCCTCTAGCTTTGTATATCTCCACAACTGGGGCTATAGGTTTGCTTCTGGAGGAGCGTTGTTCCTTGAGTAATACCCCACCCACCCTTTTATGACTGAGGAGCATTTTTTGGATGTGGGAGTTCCAGCTAAATGAATCATTAAGAAGGATACCCAAATAGCCAAACTCGGATACCCTCTCCAATGGAACAGAATTCAAAACCGGAGGTCACCCAGGTTTTTTGGGGGGATTCATAATCAAATACTTAGTTTTATCAGTATTGATTACCAATTCCCTCAGTGAGCAGAACTCCTGGAAGCTATTCAGGAGACTCTGGAGGCCCATGGGGGACTTTGAAATAAGAAGGGTGTCATCTGCAAAAAGCAGCGTTGGGATCCGTTTGCCCGCCAGGGAAGGAGCATCGGAGGGATTTCTTAACAAATGCTCAACCACTCTGTTCACATAAAGAGAGAACAGAGTGGGAGCTAGCACACATCCCTGACGGCCTCACTTCCCACAGGAATCCTGTCATTTTTTTCACCATTCGTGCCCCATCGCACCTGCGCAAAATTGCCAGCGTGTAGTCTCACAAGGAGGGAAAGGATATACGGAGGCAACCCCAGTTCTGACTAAACCTTCCACAACTCCTCCCTTGGTACCAGGTCAAAGGCAGTATTAAGGTCTATAAAGGACAAATACAGACTGCCTTTGCCCAGCACCACCACCTTCCAATACAAGAAAGCCAGTCTGAAGGCCTGTTCAATAGTACCGGTTCCAGAGCGAAATCCAGCCTGGAAGTCCGACAGGATGTTATTGTCGTCCACCCACTGGAGCACCCTTCCCAAAATCACCTTCCCAGCCACTTTTTGGGATGAGTCGATGAGACTTATTGGCCTGTAGTTGGCTGGGTTGTCCCGACACCCCTTTTTGAATATCGGGACAACCTCAGCACCCTTCCAGGATTCTGGTACAGGCGCACCTCTATTAATAGCATTGAGCAATGATGAAACCAGCTTCCCCCACTCCATGGGGTTTGCCCGTAGCAAGTCGCCCGGTATCCCATCAGGCCCTGCTTCTTTTAGAGGCACCAATGATTTAATTACACCTTCCACCTCTCTAGCAGTAAAGGGAACACACTCGGTACCCCCTGTACAATCAACCAAAGAGAAGGTGGTATTTGAAGCCACCTCAATAGGTGTATAGAGGGACGAGCTATCTGGCCTATCCCTAGATCTTATAAGATTCCAGAAGCTTCTGGCATCCCTGCCCGTATTTGCTTCCATGAGATCTGCCCAGAACCTGTCCTCCCATTCTCTCTTTGCTGCTGCAAAAGTAGTCTGGGAGTACTCTTTCCTAGCCAGTCTAATTGCAGCCTGGGATTTGCTTTCATCTTCAATAAGTGGGGCTAAGTCTGCCATACTCTCCAGCCTATCAGAACTGACCCTTAGAGCAGAAACCTGTGGATGATCTAAGGGAAGAGAAGCATTCACCACCGGATCGTTTGCACATGCTGGAGAAAGAGCTTGCGCCATGGAACTCAGTGACGACCGCTTCTCGGGAAGATGTTTAAGAAGTTCGATGGATAACCGAAGCTCAGCACGTTTCTCAGCCAGTGCAATCTCTCCATCTATCTCTCGTGTAGCCCTGGCAAAATATTTATCTAGGGGTCCTAATATTGAAACCCCTACAGTAGAGGGTAAGGGATTTGGTGTATATGTAGTCATGCTATAGCCAACAATCAGTAGTAGAGTAAAACTTAATCACTATGAACCGCTACGTAAAGAGTCCCGAAAGTGTAATAGTCCTTTACCACTAACAGTTAATGATATCAAACAAGAAACGACTCACTGTGTCAGAGTCAATGAATCAGAAGGAGGAATACATGTTTTCATATTGCGTTGTTGTACAGCGTTTGAACTTGTCATTTCGGCATTAGAGCTGTGAGGGACCGTAAAAGCTCTATTTTCATAGCGGTTCATCATATCAAGGTATTTTCATATTGGCAGTCGGATTTTGCTTATGCTTTGGAGCAGAACCATCGGAGGTGAACTTGCCCTTTCCCGACTCCGGGATTACCGTTGCTGACTTTGAGCCGCTGTTGGACTCCGGGGTACGGGACTGCGAGGACCAGAGGGCAGCGCGTTCCAAGCATCACGCGCACCTGCCGCCTCTTCCCGTGACCCCTCCCTGCAGAGTCTCCTGCCCTTTAATTCACAACTCGCGGCCCCCGCTCCACGGGCGCTGCTCGCAGTCGGATTTTGCTGATACTTTGGAGGAGAACCATCGGAGGTGAACTTGCCCTTTCCCGACTCTGGGATTACTGTTGCTGACTTTTGAGCCGCTGTTGGACTCCGGGGTACGGGACTGCGAGGCCCACAGGGCAGCGCGTTCCAAACATCATGCGCACCTGCCGCCTCTTCCCATGACCCCTCCCTGCAGAGCCTCCTGCCCTTTAAATCACGACTCGCGGCCCACGCTCAGCGGGAGCCGCTCGCAGTCGGATTTTGCTGATGCTTTGGAGCAGAACCATCGGAGGTGAACTTGCCCTTTTCCGACTCTGGGATTACCGTTACTGACTTTTGAGCCGCTGTTGGACTCCGGGGTACGGGACTGCGAGGCCCACAGGGCAGCGCGTTCCAAACATCACGCACACCTGCCGCTTCTTTCCGTGACTCCTCCCTCCTTCTCTACATAAGGCGAGACCACCACGCTACCGCGGGACGCGCGCGGGACGAAGACCGGGACGAAGCCCGGGCAAAGGGCGGGCCGTCTGTGGCTGTCAGGGGCTGGAGGAGGCTGGGCTGGGCCCCCCCCTATCATTTGGGTGAGGACCCCTTTCTGAAGCATTGACTCTGACACAGTGAGTCGTTTCTTGTTTGATATCATTAACTGTTAGTGGTAAAGGCTTTATTATTTAGAATTTTTTTAAACACAGTAATACTGAGGAAAGATTTCACCCCATCAGTACCAGTTTATAACCAAAATACAGTAATTAACATCAGAAAGGTGCTAGTCAACCTCTGTGAAGGGCCTCCCAATCCGCAGGAATACGCGCTGCCACATTAGAAGCTCACCTGGCCATGGCCGGGAGCAGCAAGGGTGCATTCAAACCGTGGCGGTCTTGTGCAGAGTTAAGCAGTTTACCCATGCCCCTTTCCTCTCACCCCCTTCCTTCCATCCCTCTCTTCTCTCCTCTCCCAACCCCGGATCCCTCTCTCACATTGCAGGCAGATGGTTATTAGCCCCAGGACAGCTTTTGGGAACAGTAGCGCACTCTACAAATGTAAATAATAGGCAGAAGCAGGGGATCCACTAGACCCGAACTTCGGGGGGTGGTTAGCACTCCCAGCCAGGGCTTGTCCAAGCACTGGTCGCACACGGTGCAACAGTCTTTCCACCTTCTCCATGAATTCCCTCACTACCACTCACCAACAATACACCTCATCTCTCTATAGCACCTGTCTGACAAACATTTCATTTTTTATAGCGCTACTCATAGTTTACTCACACTCAGTTCTGTGATGTGCATGGTACATCTTCTTTGTACCAGGCACTTTAACCTTCTGCACTGTGTGGGTGACAAGAGTGCCCATGTGACTGCATGGCGAGCAATGTAACAGTGTGAGAGTAGGGTAAAAGGAGTGACTGCAGGGTGAGTGAGGTGACCATATGAATTTGGGTTCGGCTGTAAGTGCAGAAAGGGATGAATTAGTGCATGGTTAGTGATGGCCTTGTTTGAGTTAGCTACAGATTGAGCAGCAAGGGGGGACAGGTGACTGAAGTGTCACATGAGTGCAGGGTGAGAAATGTGCTCGTGTGACTGCAGGGTGTGGTACAGAGAGAACAATGCAAGCAAAGTTTTAGTGCAGAGTGATCACTGCGAGAGCAGGGTGAGCGGGTGAATGTTGTGAGTGCATGGTGATCAGTGTGAGTGCACTGTGATGACTGTGAGTACATTATGATCACTGTGAGTGCAGGGTGAGTGGGTGAATGTTTTGTGAGTGCATGGTGATCAGTGTGATTGCACTGTGGTCAGTGTGAGTGTATTGTGATCAGTGTGAGTGCATTATGATCACTGTGAGTGCAGGGCGAGTGGGTGAATTGTGTGAGTGCATGGTGATTGGTGTGAGTGCAGGGTGAGCGGGTGAATGATGTGAGTGCATTGTGATCAGTGTGAGTGCATTGTGATCACTGTGAGTGCAGGGTGAGTGGGTGAATGTTGTGAGTGCATGGTGATCATTGTGAGTGCACTGTGATCAGTGTGAGTGCATTGTGATCACTGAGTGCAGGGTGAGCAGGTGAATGGTGTGAGTGCATGATGATTGGTGTGAGTGCATGGTGATTGGTGTGAGTGCATGGTGATTGGTGTGAGTGCATGGTGATCGGTGTGAGTGCATGGTGATCGGTGTGAGTGCATGGTGATCACTAAGAGTGCATGGTGATCAGTGCGAGTGCATTGTGATCGCTGGGAGTGCAGGGTGAACGTGAAAGTGAAGGCGTGAATGAGAAGTGAGTAGTCTGAAAGCAGGGTGCATTCCCAGAAACTTGAAGCGTAGGGTTTCAGATATAAGTTAAACTATTGCTATAATGGCATTAATCAGGGTTCGAGGGTGGAGGAAATAAATAATGTGGTGATCATGCAACCAACTTCCAGTCTAATGATTAGGGTTACCAGCTAATTATTTTGATGGCCCAGAAATAAGCAGTCACCTACAGCTGTATTTTTTGCACTTATCTGTGAATATTTAGAACAGCAAATATAAATAGAAAGCACTTTTAATTGTGTTCTAGGGATGTCTCAATGATCCATGACTAATAATTAAAGAGAATAAAGACAGAAAAGTCACATAAATAATTATTACATACTTTTTTATTTATAACTCAATTTAGTGTCAAGAGCAGGTCTCTGCACTTTATATTTCTTTTCATTAAATGCATTCTCACACTACAGCAGTAAGTGTAAAAATACAAATGTAAGGAATAGGCAGAGGGGGGGCCCAGGGGGTACTGGAACCATAAAAGATGTAAGCTTTGGTAATCTGTTAACAAAGGCATGTAAATATGCTAATGGTCTATAAAGACCTGTGAAAAACTCGGGCCGGAGATAAGACTCCAGACACTGCCCAGCCGAGGCCCCAGGAGCGCGAGCAGCACTGCTGCAGCCCGGGCTGAGACACAGGATGGGGGAGGAGGGGGGCTGAAGCCCTGGAGGCCAGGGCAGAAGTGACACTGTGAAGGCGCGACCCCCTTTGCATCGCTCCACGGTCCCCCTGGGGGTCGCCCCCCACAGTTTGAATACCCCTGCCGTAACATTTTTACCATTTATTGTTCATAAATCAATCTATTTTTTACATCAATGGTCAGGGCATGAAGATAGTGATTGTTTCAATGCCATATTTAACTCTCTTTACTAGAAGCACATCTTTCTATCTTTGTGCTTGACTCAGATCAATTTTACAAGGAAACAAAAACCAATAACCCTGTTCGTCTTTTGCATCAATTCTAGCGATGAAAAAATTACAGCAGCTCGACTTCTGAAGGGGCCAGCGACCGGCTGCTAGGGCCTGAGGTGTTACAGTGGGGAAGGTTAGCGTGGCCAGGGGTCTCAGCAAAATATACATAACACAAGATTAGCATCATAGCACTTACCATTACAGCGGACACAGCACCAAATCATACATGCTTGTATCCAGTGCTACCATTTCACGAATAGAGAAGGGTGGATCTACGCCTGTGAATGACGGATGGCTGGCCTCAGGCAAGGATGCAGACTCAGGCACCTGAAACTGTGATGCCGACAATGTCACTGGCCTAAAGTGATTACCACGATAGACTACAATGGCAATGAAGGGCTTAAGAAAATTAAGACCTGCGTAGTGCGTCACAGTGCAGAAAAGTGATTTACTGCCTGGATCCATCTCCCGCTTCATAGCGAGATGGGGCAGGCAACCTGGGACAGACAGCCCAGACTTAAATACATCGATTCGTTTGGAGATGTTATTGTATCTCTAAATAAATAGATCTTTTTAATAAGTTTTGTGTTAAACATAGACATTTCAAAGGGTGCAGCCCCAGAGCCCTAATGGAGAAACCACCCTGATGAGGAGTAATTGGCTGGAGTCATTTGATCTATCTTTTCAGAGAGTATGGGGGGAATTCCCAGAGGCCATTAAAATAATGGCAGGGGATTTTAATGCTCGGTTGTATCCCAGTCAGCTGGATGATCAGATGCAAGATGTACTGAAATGGTATAATATTCCCCCAGCCTCTTTCCTGCTTGGAACGATAAAGGAGGAGGCTAAGGTATTAGGCCAATGACTGGTAAACAATGGGATGCTGTGTTTAAATGGACGCTTCAGACATCCCAGCTGCTGCAACAATCCGGCATGGCTGCCTAGAGGGCCCTATTGACTATATGTTTATCCCTGCCTGGCAATTTGGACTTTACCAGGATTTTAAAGTAATAAAGTATGAGGGTAGTGATCATTTGGCTATCTCGGCTATGTTTCAAGAACCTGCGGCAGTTGCCATGGTGCTTCCCTTGGGGATACATTTCCCACGGAGACTTATAAATAGTCCTTATCCATTCCACCTCCAGCATCTCGCCGCGCATCAAATCTTGAAAAATACAGATCTTTTCTCAATGAGAAATGAATTGTGTGGTATAATGTGATTAGAGAAAATGTGTTCGATGGTATATGTGTAAACATTAAAGAGTGTTGGGTACGGACTAAGGGTTAAGGAAATGGTAAAGGTTGGTTCGATTTCGCTGCCTGGAATTTAAAAGCTTTTTGCGAACCGGTATCCAAACAATCTAGGTTGAGGCCAGAAGAATTTTCCAAATGGGAAGTGAATAACCTAAATATGTGAATAACCTAAAATCGTAGGTTATTATGCAAACAAAAAATTGTATCAAAGGAATAAATACAACAAACTAAACTTGCGTTGAGTACATTTAATTACTCTCTCTGCGATGACTGTTGTTCATCATGAATATATCTTATCTATTCACAAAGGCACTAGTGCCCATCAACAGTGGAAAAGTACCACTCAATATAATTATTCACACATACATGAAATCAATACAAAAATCTAATACATAACATAACCCTAAAAAAATATATATATACATGCGAGCGTCCCCTTATAAAATCCAGGAGACATAACAATTCAATGAATTTATAATTTATGCAGATCCCCCCAATTGACTGTAAACACGACCACATTTCAGCCTTTTCCTATTTGGCCTCTTCAGGACAGGGTTATACACATAACTGTAGATAAAAACATCATTACATAATTACTTCTACCCCTATAAACATGTCAATTGAGCCAACACCAACAGATGACAGCAACCACCCAGTGCTCGACTAGAGTGAATCTAAATAAAAGAAACTCTGTGGTACACCAGGACCCAACAGACCAACTAACAAATCAAGTGTCAGGGAGTGAAAAAAGGACTCAAGTCCTAAGTACAGCACACATCCACAGCTAAAGTGAACTAAAAAGAAAAGTAAAGAACGGGGGAGGCTTCCCTCCCCGTGATTATGAGCGTGGGATCATGGGAACACAGGTGAAAGGACATGGAAACACTAGATTATTGTTTTGGCTCGGCGAGCCTCTCCAGATATATTGAAAATGGGGAGAGGCACCCGCGCATATCCCTGTTGTTTGTTCATGATCTTTAACAATTTGTTAAGTGTGATGTATTATTTAAAGATTGGGCACCTTTGATTGGGCCAAGATAAAGATAATTTACTGTGGAGTCATAGGCTCTGATGTATTGCCTACAGTGGGAGTGATATTGATTGTTCTTGTCATTATTTTGTATTTATGTATGCTATATATACACGATTTTTGAATTTATCCAGATAGAATGTCTGAACCGCATATGGTTAGTTACTCCGAGGAAGACATCAATAAACTAAAACTTATCCCCTCTTTGTTGGGAGGTAAGTCCTCCAGGACAAACAACTTAATTTCTGATAAAGGGGACCGGTTGATACAGCTCAGAAAGAAAAATACTAGGACTCAGTTGCATGCCCAGGTACTTCTGGATTATCTGAAATCTAACACCATACCAGTGGGCCTACAAGTGAAGAATAGACCTGTGATCTTTGTTAATGATAAAGCCTACTTACTAGATTTTAGTGGGGTAGGAACAAAGTGCTCCAGAGATTGGATTGTTCTCTCTATTCAGACTGCCCTAAGAATACGTGAAGAAGAACTTAAAGAGATTAAAAAAACTAGAAGAGGAAATAGAGGGTGACACAACTATTGCAGACACGAAGGCTTTGCTTGAAACAATAGAGAAAACATTGTCCGATTTCAAAACCCACACAGTAAAATTAAAAACATCTAAAGTAGTGAAAGATATTAGGAACTACAAACTAGAGGGGGTTTACCCTTATTTAAAGGAGGACTTTTTCAAGAATAATAACCCTAACAGCCTGAACCTCCAGTATAGTGGGAGATCAAGAACAACATTTCTTACCTTTTCTGATTCTTCCTCAGATTCGGATCAGGGCAGAGGGGCTTCTTCTGCTTTTTTCAGCCATACCCTGAATACCAACCATACTACCAATACCCCAGAGCCCATCCTCCCCCTTTTTTAGACAGAGGTGGGACAGAGAGGACGAGGGTACAGAAGAGGATGGCATGCACCAGCACAGCAGAATCAGGAACAAGGGTTTTTCAGGACACGACAGAGGGTATACAGGAGATAGATGACCAAGGGGCATATCAGAGTAAAAATAACACCACTCTGATGCCGGTCTATAATTTGTCTAATCACCAACTTTCTGAATTGGAAATTAAAATACTCCAAAAAGGGCTTTCCTTTGTGCCCACAGTGATGCAAGACCCTGTGGACACTAAGACTGAGGTACTACAATTTCTGAGAAAAGTTTGACTTAAAGTTTTCTTCTCTGAATACGCGAATGTATTGAGAAAAACACCAGTGGGCTCAAAGAAAGTCCACATTCTCTCTGCAATGTATGGCTATGCCAGATGAGATCCTTGCATTCGAAGATCAGGTACTACGCAAAATGTATGCATTGAAGACCAAACACATCTCAATTAGATCCAATTTCACCAAACAAGAACAAGTGGCACTTTTTCGCTTAACGGTCATTAAGCCGGCCGATGAGGGAGGGGGAACAGTTGTTTGGGATATTAACAAATATGACAAGGAGATCATGCGACAATTAGGTAATCGTGAGCATTATCGGCCTATAGCGGAAAATCCTACAGCTAGGTTAAAAGCTCAGATATTACACCGGTATCTATGTAAAAAGGAGTATGAATATTTAAACGTTACTGATCAGAAGATACCCAATATCTACGTATTGCCCAAAGTGCACAAAAATCTGTCACAGCCGCCAGGCAGACCTATTATTGCTGCGTGCGGATTATTGCTAGAACCTTTGGCCAAATATATTGACGTATTTCTGAAGCCATTTGTACCGCAAATAAGGGCATACGTAAGAGACACAATGGATTTTATTGCAAAAATGGAGAACTCGGTATTCAATGCTGACCAACAGCTGTTGGTCACTCTCAATATCGAGAGTCTCTATACCAATATACCACAGGAGGAGGCTCTACTCGTAATGTCCATGGTATTGAATAAATGGCCAAGACCCCATGATGTGCCCCCCGACTTTCTACTTTTCTTGGCACGGATTTGTTTGAGGAACAATTCTTTTGCAATTAAAACTGAGTTATTTTTACAAGTGAAAGGAGTAGGGATGGGATGTTGCTTTGCCCCTTAGGTAGGGAATTTGGTTATGGATCACTTTGAAACAAGGTATGTCTTCGATGGAGCGAGTCCATTCAAGGATCATATCCTTGAGTGGGTTCGCTACATAGATGATGTATTCATGGTATGGAAAGGGACTTCTGAAGATCTGGAGCATTTCCGTACATGGTTAAATACACGCACAGATGATTTAAAATTCACTATAATAGCCAGTAATACTCGATTAATTTCTTAGATCTTTGGGTTGTGAATAAAGAAGGCAAACTAGAGGTTGATTTGTATACCAAATCTACAGACAGGAATACATTGCTTGATTACACCTCTGGGCACCCACATAACCTCAAGGACAACCTGCCATACGGGTAGTTTCTGAGGGTACGTCGTAACTGCACTGACAAAAACGATTACTTCATAAATGCTAAAACCTTACAGGAAAAGTTGTGTGCAAGGGGGTACCCTAGAAAGTTGACAAAAGGGGCACTTAAATGAGCTTGGTACACACCATGGGAACTGGTGTGTGTACTTACCTTCAACCCCAAGGCCAATAAGGTAAAACAAATTAATCTGAGAAACCTTAGATTGATAGAACATCTATCCATTCCAAAACCCCTATTTGCTTTTCGTGGAGGGAAAAATTTAAGGAATTATCTTGTCACAGCTAGCCGCCAAAAGTCAACCCCTACAGTTGTGAGAGGTATGTTGGGGTTACCCTCAGTCATCGGACATTTCAGATGTAATTGTTGTGCAGCTTGTACGCAGACAAGAGACACCAAAAGTGTAGAGATCCATAATAAAGAACATAAACAACTGTGTTTCTCCAATTGTAACACTAAAAATATAATTTATTGCGTGACGTGTCCATGTAAAAAAACATACATTGGACAGACCACACAGGCCACAAAGATGCGAATATTGCAGCAAAAGTCACAGATTAGATGCAAGACCATAGGGCCTCCTATGGTCCAGCACTACATTGAGATGGAGCACGGGGAAGATGAGATTGAGTGATCTATTATGGCAGTAGTGAAGGCACCGAACAAAACAACTTTACAAAATAAGTTAAATCACTTAGAGGCACGGATGATCGAAAGATACCATACATCAAGGTTAGGACTGAATGATCATGATGAGATCTGGGCGTTGATTTAATGTCTACTCATGTGCCGACCTGCGTAGGATATTCCCCTGTAGATTGTATATTCACAGATGTGTTGATGCATGAGACATATTTCTGCCCTTTGTCTATGTGTATAAAGCTGTATAGAGTTGATATTGATATATGTATAAATGTATATATGTGAATTAAAGTAGAGTAAATATATGGAGTGTATATAAGTGTATATAGGCATACGTATGTATTTTTGTATATCATTTATTTGTCATACTTCCCCCCTGCAGGTGAGCCATAACCAACATAGTCGAATTAGCGACTATAGTGCAAGTATTGTACTATCGTTATAGGTTTATATACTCCTAGGGCCTTATCCCCCCACCCCCAGTAAAGCCGACGCCGATGGTGTGCATGTAATTGTGCTTCTGTTCATACCGGAGAAGTGTGGGTATTTGCCCTTAAGAGTTACTTTCGGCACTATTTATAGATGGTGCTCTGAGTATAGGAAGGTGGACTGTGTGCCATCATGCTGGAGAACTAGAGGACGATGCAGTATAATTTTGGCAATCCTTTTTGATTAGTTTTCCGTTTTATTTCTGCTTTGCTTCAGAATATTTTTACATTTATTTTTAGTTTGATTTTCTTCATGGTGTTATTTTTGATTGGTATTGGTTCTCCTTGAGGTTTACTTAGGGTGCAGCACATCTATTACATATGGTCGATATATCGAGCCAGTAGCCTTTGACTGTTGGCTTGTAGTGGGACAGTGGATCAAGAAAGAGGTAGTCCTCTTTCTATGTAGCCGCCCGCCCATACGCCTTGGCGCAGCATGACGTAGCGACAGCTCCTTGCTTTTAAGATCAAGCCGAGTTTGAATTTATCCGGCGGCAGTCGAGTTCAACGTCTACAGCACGACGGTGGAGACATATGAGTGTGCAGTATTAACTAAGGACTTCTAGTAAGTGTTTGCGCAGCATGCACGAGGAGTGGTCTACATGTAGAGTTAAAAGATATTTATTTTAGTCTGTGGCCAGTTTCTAACTTGGTTCTGTTGGGATGTATTTCCCTTACTAGATTATCATTTTGGCTCGGCGAGCCTCTCCAGATATATTGAAAATGGGGAGAGGCACCTGCGCAACAAATTCATAAAGGAAGGTCATGATTAGAAAGAGGGAGGTAAGTGCAATCTCAGGGTGCGATATCGGAAGTGCTGTGAGACCAAGAACTATCAGTTTGGTAAGATGCCCAAGAAGGACTAGTCTCTAATGTTTCGACCGCCCTCTTGTTTTTAGCGATTTATTCATGATACAGAGTGACCAACCAGTGCGTGGTCGGGATCCAGGTCTATTCCTAATCCCTTCATGTAAGTGTACTGGGTTTGTATTCGGTGCGTGATATTGGCTCCGCAGGGGGAGCGGCGCGAGACGTCTCCCCCTGCGGATTTTTGCACAGATGGTAGGGTCCAGGAGCGCGAGGCAGGGAGAGCGTTTAGGGCAGATTAGACGGCGTTTTTTAGTGAGGAGAGCAGGCGTAGGTAGATAGAGAGGGCGTTTGTCAGTAAAATCAGAATAGTGAGCGTAGATAGTGTTTATATTGATATTACTGTAGAAAATAGTGTATTTAGTGAGAGAAAAGGAGGGTTTTGTTGAAGGGGAGAAATGGATATGAGTGAAAATTTAATAGCTGCATTAAGGGTAATACAGCAGGAAGGTAGGGAGGACATGCTGACACAAGCAGCACTTGAGGAAATGCTCCCCCCGAAGCGCCCACCACGGAGACAAGCGGCAAAAGGGGTTCAAATTGCCATTGAAGCCTGTCAACCGGCTTCTGTCAAGAGGAAGAAGGTGAGAGCTCGTTCCTTGAGCGCAGGTGCGGAAGCAGCCTTAAGACCTGTGGAGATGGAAAGGGGTACAGAGGAGCGTAGAGCGTCTTCCCTCACACGGCAGAAGGCAGCAAGTGACTTTGGAGCTGAGGTAAATGTGCAGGTGGCGGGGGTACCTTCAGGAGCGGCTAAGAAGGGTACACAGGTAGCCCTGAAGAGAAAAGGGAAAGAAAAAGCGATTAAGAAGGTGGCCCTTACGCAAGACAGAATAGGTGAACAGGGGTTGGCATTACCTTCCCACACCTTTAGCTGTCTTCCCGTGCGGGATGCGACGGGCAAGGACTATATGCAGAGTTCTGCCAGTCAGAACTTCATCATGAGAGGGGGGTCGGGTTCTTTAGTGGCATATTCAAGCGACAGCGAAGAAGAAATAGTTTATGACACGCAACCCACCAGTGCCCCCCTCATTCAGCTGATTCCTATCCCTATACCTCAGAATAGTGCCAGGCTGACAAGAGTGGTGGAGACTGGAGCGAGGAAGCCCCCATTGGTTTCGGTGGTGGGGCATCAGACAGGTCAGCGAGAGGGCCCAGGTCAGGGGACTCAGGATGCGAGTGATTCTGAGGTAGAAGAAGAATATTATGAAGAGACTGACTCAGAAGTAGAGTGCGAGCAGGACCAAGGACATGGACTTTTGCCTAGGGATCAAGACGCCGGGCAATGGGACACTCAATATGTTTTTCCATGTGCACGCCCTTCACCATATGATATTCCACACAGAAAGAGCGCGCAGGGCGAGAGCGGAGACGGTCAGTTGCTTTGGGTGGAGCGCCCAATGTTCACTGACAAACAAAATGTGCGCCATGTTTCCAGAGAGGTGGCTAACTCGAGAGCACAGCGCGACATGGTTGAAGCGCAAATGGTGAATTCTTTGAATGGGCCATTTGTTAATGCGGCTGCCCCTATAGTGTCAAGGTATACTGGGGAGCTTGATCAAGTTTACTCTAGCGAATCCAGAGCGGATTTTGTGCGATCAGATAGGCCTCAAGAGCGGAGTTCAAGTCTGATTTGGTCACAGTTTGATGGGGGGGTGGGAGACGGAGCTTGCCCAGGGACTAGTGCTGGTTTTCAAGGGAGTGGTGAGTTTAGTCAGGCATCCAGGAGTCAGGCTGGGAATTTTAAGAAAGGCAAAAAGAGTGTAAATTCAAAACAAAGTGTTGGGGGTAATGTGGGGAAAGAGGTCAGGATTGGGGGGGGGGGGGGGCAACGAATTCTTCTTTGTTGTTCCAGAGGTCAAGTGCAGACTCTTCGGTTCAAAATGTGACACCACGGGACTATCAAGAGCGGATGGCTCCGACTGAATTACAGCGGCGGGCAGGACAGCTACCATGCGGTAAGCATCAATGGTGGGCAGTGTGGGATGAGGGAAGGAGTGACAGAGTGAATGTCAGGCAAATACCTGTGGTGGAGTTTGTGGGGGGAGGTGAGGGCAGAAAGATTGTGGTACCACGTGCCGTGGCAGTTCCAGGTAAGCTGCAGTCCAGTACAGCAACAGGCACGTTAGATTTACCCCAGGAGTTACCGGTCGTGGTGGGAGGGAATACACAGGAGGCGGCGTCCGATCAAAGAGTAACTGTTAACGTTAGGCAGAAGCTTCCCTATATGGGTCTGGCGATGCCTTTGGGTTCCCACTTATCAGAAAAAACTAAACAGCGAATTTGGAATCACGAGTTTGTAGATATATTCAAGTTGCTTCACCGAGATCTACAGGCCAAAGAGGGGTTAAAAGAGGAAGAATGGGAGTTGGCGCGACGTCCCAGGGTGCCTCGCACGATTGAGAACTGGACCTCAGCTTTCTTGATTTATGCGAGCATCTACTGTGAAAGGTATCGTGACAGATCTGTGGCCTTGTACAAATATATGGACATAGTCAGGAAGGCACATTCACATTTTGGTGGATACTCTTGGCTGAATTACGACGAGGAATTTAGAGCTCGTATTAGCATCTGTGTAGAAAAGCCTTGGGGTGATGTGGATTCAGAGTTGTGGCTTCAATGGATGTCCACGTCTCATCCGTCAGCTACGACGCATACAGCGAGTGGCTTGCCAGTCCCATACCGGCCCTTTCTATGGCGTCCCGCTCAATTTGAAGCGGGTACAGGGGGAAGAGGTTTCTCTTCAGGTACAGGAGCCTGCTGGAATTACAACAGGGGCATGTGCAACAGGCCATTATGCCGTTTCAAAAGCGACTGTTCCCATTGTGGGGGACGGCATCCGCTTACGCAATGTAATGCACCGGCAGGGAATTTCGGTGGGTACAGAGGCGGTGACCAGCAGCGGTTCCCAGAGCAGGGGGGGCTGGGCAACAAGAGGTAGAGGTGCCCCTTTCCATACTTTCCCAAAAGGCGCCTACTCCAATTAAATTGAACAACTTAGTGCCCTGGTTGAATAGATATCCTGATACTGATTCAGCAGCTCGATTGTTCTGGGGGTTTCAAGAAGGTTTTAAACTAGGATACCAGGGACCCAGGCACCAGAGGTGGGCGGACAATTTACGTTTGGCGAAGGAACTGCCGGAAGTGGTCCGTAAGAAGCTTGCAACTGAAATCGAAGTTGGTAGAATAGCGGGCCCTTTCCGGCATTGCCCTTTGCCGAATCTGATGGTCTCCCCTCTTGGAGTTATTCCCAAGAAAGCTGCTGGAGAATATAGGATGATACAGCATTTATCCTGGCCAGAGGGGGGATCTGTCAATGATTTTATATCAGAAGTCGACACATCAGTACCCTACACAACAGTCGATCAGGCAATGGAGCTTGTGACAAAAATGGGCAAGGGAGCTGAAATGGCCAAATGTGATGTTCAATCTGCTTTTCGTTTAAAGCCAATTCACCCTACTGACTTTGAACTATTAGGAATGTTCTTTGAAGGACATTATTTTGTCGACAAGGTATTGCCAATGGGCTGTGCGGCCTCTTGTGCGATTTTTGAAATGTTCAGCACATTCATACAATGGATTTTTTCCCAGACGTGTCCTGAAAGTGTCAGTTGTCACTACTTAGATGACTTTCTGTTCATAGGAAAAGCAAACACTGGGCAATGTAAACAGGCATTGATGCATTTTCAGAGATGGGCTGAAGTTTTGGGGGTCCCGTTAGCACCAGACAAGACCGAGGGACCGGATACAGTCATAACCTTTTTGGGTATAGAGTTGGATACTAAACAGATGTATGCGCGCCTCCCACGGAGTAAAATCTGTGAAATTAAGGCTTTTCTCCTCACGATTATGGATACCACTAAGATTGAAGTGAGGCAGGTGCAGCGTTTGTTGGGTTATCTGAACTTTGCTTGCCGGGTGGTGAGGGCAGGGAGGACGTTTTGTCGACGTCTAGGCATGGCTTTATCGGGAGCGTATCTCCCACACCACAGAGTGCGAGTGACGAAACACATCAAGGAAGATTTGCGAGTGTGGCTGTGCTTCCTGGACAATTTTAATGGTGTACCTTTACAGTTTGTGGATGACAACTTCATTTGGCAAGTTCAAATATACTCAGATGCAGCGGGATCCATTGGTTTCGGTATCTTCTGGGAAGGCAGGTGGTGTGCAGAGGGTTGGCCAGTACATTGGAAGAGTCAAGGCAGGAGCATAGCCTTTTTGGAGCTTTTTCCACTGATTGTAGCATTGCTAGTGTGGGGCAAAGAATTTCAGAACAGGTCAGTGTTATTTCATGTTGACAACATGGCAGCGGTGAACTTGATAAATAACCAAAAGGCTAAGGATGTTAGAGTGTTGCAACTACTGAGGATGTTTATGCTTTTAAGTCTGAGTTTCAACATGATGTTTAAGGCTAAACACGTCCCAGGGGTTAATAACTCCATCGCTGATGCTCTTTCCCGATTTCAGTGGCAGAAGTTCCGCGAGCTGGCGCCTGGGGCAGATTTCCACAAAACGACAGTGCCGCACAACATATGGGCCCTAGGGGAGTGAGGATACGTCAGATAGTCGGACAGTCCATTGCCCCTTCGACTAGAAGAAGCTATGTGCAGGCGTGGCAAGAGTTTGTACAGTACTCACAGAGTTTGGGCAGATCTGAGTCAGTGGGGAAGGTCAAAGGTAGTATCTGTGATTTTGTTTTGACTCTCATAGATAAAGGTTTGTCACATACAACCATAGCAGGAAAACTGTCAGGTTTATCATTTTACGGTCAGTTGTTCTGGGGTTTTGACCCGGTTGAGGATCAATTAGTTAGAAGAATGTTGAAAGGTGTACAAAGGGGGTCAAGTGTTGTTCAGCAGCCGCAAGCTCCCATCACTTTTGACTTATTGCAGAAGTTGTTAGATCAGTTGGGTTTAATTTGTTATGATCTTTGGGAGGTGGGGCGTTTTAGGTTAGCTATGATCTGGATGTTCTTTGGGGCTTTCAGGGTGTCGGAAGTTTTGGGGGTGGGAGAGGACACAGATTTATCCAGTGCTGAGTTTTCGGTAAGAGAACACAGATTAGGAATTTGGGTGAGGAGGTCGAAAACAGATCAGCTAGGCCGAGGGACGTGGGTCTTTCTGAACAAGAGTGGGGTAGCAGATTGTTGCCCGGTGCAAGAGTGGGTTCATTTTGCTTCTGGGGACAAGTTTCAGAAGGGACCGATTTTCATACATGAATCTGGGAGGAAGATTACAAGTTCTCAATTCTTAGCAGTGTTAAGAAAAGCGCTGACCTTTATGGGGGAAAACCCGCAGTTTTTTGCCACACACTCTTTTCGGATAGGGGCGGCTACAGAGGCTGGCAGGTTCGGTTTAGGTGTGGATGTGCTAAAGCGCATAGGCAGATGGAAATCTAGCAGCTACAAACGTTATGTTAGAAAATGATTGTGCTGTTGTTTTATAAAACTGATAGGTTGTGTGGGTCTAATTTTCATTTCATTCCAGGTACAGTGCGGGGGGCAAATTCGAAGTTTAACAAACAGACCTGGATGGTGGGACATTCGTTTATAAAGTGGGCAGCCCTGTTTGCGGAGAAGCAGATTTACGGAAGGTCATTGGGTATCCCTAGCGCGACGCACGAGGTAGTATGGAAGGGTAAAGGAGGAATGAAGTGGGTTGATTTGTTTCCTACTCTATCGCAAATGTTCCACGTACGAGGATGCCCGGATCAACTGGTAATACATCTGGGTGAGAATGACTTGATTAAAATGTCAGGACTCACGCTCATCAAGCAAATGCAACTTGACTTGACAGTTTTAAGGATAAATTGGCCGACCACTCGTGTGTTTTGGACTGAGTTCGTTTACAGACAATCGTGGCGGCAGGCCAGGTCCCATGGAGCAGTCGAAAAGGCCAGGAGGAAACTAAATAAAGCCATGAAAGTTTTTTGTAAGGTTAGGAAGATTGGGGTTTTGCGACATGAGAGCATCTCGGGTAGCGAGAGCCACCTTTTCCTGGATGACGGGGTTCATCTGTCCCAGATAGGCATGGCCTACTATTTAGTGGAAATAAGAGACATGCTTGCACAAGAACTACAGGTCAACGTTTGGTGCAATTCCAAGTTATGAACAAGATGTTTGTGCTATTTTAGGTGGGGACAGGAAAACTCGTTGGTTTTCCTGGGTGGCATAAAATCCCCAGGGAAGAGAAGCCTAGAGCGGGCTCCTCTAGTTATTAGTTAGATAGGGGGAATTAGACACAAAAATGGAGGGGAAAAATGGAAGGAAAATGTTGGGGAAGTTATTGATGATTAGTTGATGGTTTCGGTATAAAGTCCAAATTTTGAATGAAATGAGATAAATAAATAAATAAATGGTTTGCATTCAAATGCCAAAGTTACATGATTGATGATCTGTTGGGAAATTTTATGATTATTTATATCCTGAATAAAGTGGCCTTTTCTGCTATAACAAAGCGAGTGGTCTGAATTCATGGGCAATGGCTCCGCAGGGGGAGCGGCGCGAGACGTCTCCCCCTGCGGATTTTTGCACAGATGGTAGGGTCCAGGAGCGCGAGGCAGGGAGAGCGTTTAGGGCAGATTAGACGGCGTTTTTTAGTGAGGAGAGCAGGCGTAGGTAGATAGAGAGGGCGTTTGTCAGTAAAATCAGAATCCCACCCACCCAATAGTCATCCCAGAGAGAGTAATTAAATGTACTCAACTCAAGTTTAGTTTGTTGTATTTATTCCTTTGATACTATTTTTTGTTTGCATAACAATTTGTCCTTTTCCCAGGTATTGAAGGGTCATTTGGGTATATCCCTGTTGTTTGTTCATAAAATCTTAGGTTAGGCAGTTGCATAAAGAGAAAAAACGCCTTCTATTATGGCCAGTGGGATGGAATGTTGAAGGTAATACACTCAGGAGGTCAGAAAGAAACTGCTGAAAGAAAGTCAATGAAGCATGTGATCCTTATAAGAGAGCAGTCACCTGTATGATTGAAAGATAATTGGGTTAGGTATCTGGAGAGTCTATATGACACATCATGAACACCAACCAGCCCCCAGTTGTGCTCTTTTAAGAATATGGAGGAACACAATTAGTTCTCTGTGAAAGAGAGAAGGAATATAAATCAACAGTATTAAGCTAACAAGAGCAGCCAGACCTGACAATATCCCAGAAGTCTCAATTAAGACAAACAGTTATTGGTGGGTGAGGGTCTTCTAACATTATTTCTGCTGGTTAACCATAATGGGTCAATCTCCCCCATCAATAGGGTCAATAGTGAAAACAATACTTAAAAAGCGTAATGGGTTCTACCCCTTGTATTATAGCCTCCCGGACATTTCTGAGAAGGTGATCTTAAACATGTTATTGTCTCACCTGGATGACTGGGCGCAAGAGTATGAGATTATTCGCATTGAACAGGGAGGCTTCAGGAGGGTCACTCTACTATATATCAGTGCTTTTCTCACTGGGCTATTATTCGAAAATCCTTGGAACTTAATCGGAGGCTGCACTGTTGTTTTATTGATTTAATGCTTTCCATACAGCCTTTGATACAGTAGACAGGGGTCTGCTTTGGGCAAACCTCCACTCCTAGAAATACCAATTGAACTTCTTAGTGTGATGCTGGCATTACATACAGATAATTGGGAACAGATAGAACTTGATAAGACTGCGAGATCGACACAAAATAATCCAATTTGGGAAGGCCTACATCAAGGGTGTGTCTTAGCTCAATCATTTTTCAGGTTATTTTTGGGAGACTTACCAGCAGTCTTGAAATTATCAAAATAATTTTCTCCTAAAGTTGAGGAATGCCTGCTGCATGCCGATGATCTGATTTTGTTATACAACACCCCTATTGGTTTGCATAGGAAAATGGACTCTCTACAGTAAATATAATTCCTTGGAATTTAATCTGAAAAAATAGAAAGGTAATGGTTAATGGGAAAAAAGTGCCTAATTTGAAATGGTTGTTAAACTCACTAGCAGTAGAAGTAGTGGACTCCTATAAGTCTTAGGGCTGACATTCTATAGAAATTTAAAATGAGATACTTGGCACTCACTCCTCTAAGGAAAGCTTATGAAGGGAAAATAGCCCCCTGGTGTTGTGTGGGGCATAGGCTCTTGTGCTAGACCCCTCCTGTAACTGAGATATGATGGAGGGGGTTGTCCATAGGAGGTTGTTGTCGCTTCACCAGGAACCCTGATATAAGGAAAGGTTTGAATTTGGTTTCTTGGAATTTCCAGGCAAATGCCCACATTTTGAGATTGTTTAATAAGTTATTGGTAGATAATGAAGTTTGAAAGGTTTCTAGATTATGCTGGGAAGAAACCCTGCTTGTGAAAGGAAGTGGGCCAGGGATGTTTGGTCCATGATAAAAGATCTAAAAAAAAATGCATTCTTTATGGGGCATAATTGGAACATGGTCTCCCTTTACAAGCAAACAAGCTCTGGAAGAATCAGTAGAAAATGTAGATATACATTGGATATGGCCTACTTGAGAGAGAATTGAAAAAATATAGGAACATCTCTAGGCAACAATTTGGTCAATTCGAATATTAGACCATAACTACAAGAAATTATACTTAACCCAAAGTCCCATGAATGAAATCTAAAATACAACATTTTAATAATACAATATATTAAAATGGATGCTCAAATTTGATGTAACCCAAAATCCAAGAAACCTACATAAAACAACAGAACAATGTATTAATTTGTGGATAGGGATTGAAAAATAAGACAATTCCATAGGTAGATAAATATAGCTGAAAATACTTCGATATAGCTTTTACATGATAGAGTCACAAACTAAGAATATGTCTGTAAACTATACAACAAACAAAGAATTGTACATAAAAAATAACCGCACTAGATTATACAACACACAAAGAACAATTGGTTGTTAAAATAATACAATGTTAGTTCTTCCGAAATTCACTACTTGAGAGAGAAAGATTCTGTTAGCTTCACACTAATCTCTCTTGGCCAGCAAATGCTATTTCCCCGTTTGATTCAGGTACCTGACCCCATGCTATATAGTAAAATTTCAAGAGTGAGACCGGGGTGTAAAACAATTTTAAATGGTGAAATGATGTAAAGGAGGAAAATGTTTTCTGTGCGTGTCCCATGGAAGTAAAATGTTTGTTGTGTCATGTTATTCTGGGTTGAAATTTTTATAAGCCTGCCCATATTAGTGGCCTCATTTGTCAAACTTTCAAGCAGTGCAGTCACTGGTCCCAGGATGCTTGTTTCCAGCCCAGGGAGGATCTGGTCTGGCAGTTTGGGCTGGACTGGTCCCGTGGGGAGCAGGATAAAGACTGATTTGCATATGGCTGGATCCAAACTGGAGTGGCGATGTGAGCTAAAAAGTGATAGATTAAACCATGATCTGTGACTGGGGCTGAATGTTTGATTTGTTCAGCATTCTGTCCCTCAACTGTTCTTTTTAATTTTGTTGCCCTAAGTAGGAAGGGTATGCCCAGACGTGGGTCCCGTGCTCACAGTGGCACTGTATTTAAGATAACCTTGCTGATGAGGGGTGATGAACCAAAATTGATTGAGAATGCTTGCTTCCGGTACAGGGAGGACCTGGCCTTGCAGTTCAGGGTAGACTGCTTCCATGGGGAATATGGTCAAGACTGATTTGCATATGGCTGGATCCAAACTGGGTTGACGTGGTGAGCAAATAAATGATGGATTAAAACCAGATTTTTGACTGGGGTAAATGTTTGATTTGTTCAGCATTCTGTACACCATCTGTTCTTTTTGATTTTATTGCCCTAAGTGGGAAGGATATTCCCAGACATGGGTCCCGTGTTTCGCTGTGCCAATGGATTCAAGCTAGCCTGGCTGATATGGGGTGATACCCCAAAACCGGTCCCAGGATGCTTGTTTCCAGCCCAGTGAGGTCCTGACTTGGCAGTTTGGGCTGGCCTATTACCATGGGGAGCAGGATCAAGCCTGATTTTCATATGGCTGGATCCAAACTGAGGTGGCGTGGTGAGCAAGAAAATGATGGATTAAATCCAGATTTGTGACTGGGGGTGAATGTTTGATGTCTTCAGCATTCCATCCATCATCTGTTCTTTGTGCACCTGAAAAGGCAGAAATGTACCATATTTAACATTATACTGTGCATTCCTGTACTTTCCTTGTGCTGGTACACAAACCACTCTCTAGCCCCAAAGCAGGCACCCCGTGATGCCAATGAAGGCATACTTGCACCCTGGACCAGTCTATAGTACTGGTTCCCACACCAATCACAGTTTCATTCTGCTTGCGATACTTTCTGACAACTTTCTAGCCCTGCCTATGTTGATCCAAAACGCATTTCTTATCAACAAGTCAAACGTATATGTTTGCTTTGCAGATTATAGGTAAGCATTTGATGGGGTAGACAGGGGTTTACTCTAGAATACGTTGAGAAATTGGAGGATTCCTGCTCCAAAATTAGGGCCACTCAATTTTGTTTACTGTGTAAGAATAATGGTGGTGCAAGATTCATTTCTTTAAGTTCTTTTCCATTCTTATAAATGCATTTTACGCCTGACATCTAACTTGAATTTTCAAAAGCTAGGTCTTTTCCTCCTAGATTATGACCATTTCTTGTAACTTGTTTGTAATATGCAGGTGGCATTATAATCATTGATCGACCAAAACTGGGTTTGAATGGTAACTTTCCACGCTTCTTCTGATGCTCTTAAAAATGGGTTAGTAGTTAATTGGCAAAATCAGCAGTGGTGAATTTTGGTTGTGGTAAACAAGGAGCGAGCAGTTGGCAAACCAGGTACCTGGTTTTAAAAAGAAGCACAAAAAAAGCATTTCCTAGGACTACGATTTTAGAAAGGGAAAGTTCTAGGTTACGCCATACCTCCTTAAAAATCAAACGTAGTTTTCTGATTCAGGGAATGAGAGTAATACACCCAATTTTACATTCTCACATGCTCACAACACTTTTTAAAGTTATCTTTGCCAAATTGATACCCGCAGTGTCCACTGGCCATGTAAGTTGTAACATTCCATGGAAAGAACCCCTTTTGGTTTAATTCTAGCACAATATGCTGTGTTTCATATTATGATTAATTCTCCACAATTTGAGCTCAATCAAATTTGGGCTGGAATTTAACTAGGAAATAAAATGTCTATGAATAATGGAGCTTTTCTTGATGGCTTGTTGCTTCTTCATTTTACTACAAAGGCCACTTTAAAAGCTTTGATTTGGTTGTATAATATTTGTGAGGCTGCTTAAACTAGTCCTTTTGTTTAAACGTCACTAACTGAGTGGATTCGTAATGATTAGTGGGGAACACCATTGGCAGCAGTGATTAATATATCAGTTTCTAAATAATAAAATTAATTGGTCCTCTGCAGGTGGATTGGGATGATTTTAATAAAAGGATATGTTCCGGATCCATCATGGGCAGCTATAAAGCCTATTCTCATCCCTCACTTTATATCAAGATTAATTCAAAGTAAGTTTATTCGCTTGTTATTTTTGTTGATTACAATTTTTTCTCTTGGTCTGGATGGAATGTTTTAAATGAATGTTTGCCTTTGTCCCTTGCACAAACTTAAATTGGAAATAATTCACCAAATGTTTTTTATTTGATCCTCTCTGATTTTTCCTAGGAAAAACATTTTTTTAAATCATTATTTATTGAGTTTGGTAAATGCACATTCATCTCAGCTAATTTACTTGTTTTTAGTGACAGCAATCCCAAGATAACTACATCTCTTGTGAGAAATCTAACATAGAAGAAAGTTGTGTTAATTAGAAATTAATTAATTAGTTACAATAATGGTGTTTTTATGAGTCTTCTAACTTTGTAATTCGGACAATGGTTTTTACAGTTCATTTTATTGTTGCTTTTTCTATAGGGAATATAGTTAGTTACATCATAGAATTACAATCTGTGCACATTTGAGTGCATAGAATGGACACAGCTTAAGTCTTTGAGGCAATTGTGGCTGTGCATGTTGCAAGTTATATTATCAGCCGTTTACAAACCTGTAAAGTTTGGGTTACAAGTAGAACTCCATGCTCAGCAAGGTAAAGGCTGAGGGTGAATATGCCTCTTTATTCCGCTTGCCGTCACCCCGCATGTTGTTACAACACGGTTGTTTCAACAACCGCATTGTAACAACGCATACCATTACCCTGCAAGTCGTAACAACGACTTGCGGAGGGGGGTACTGGATGTTGGAATAGTATAATTTACTATTCCAACTCCAGTCTCTGCGGACAGTAGGGAAGGTGTTGGATTTTAAATCCAACGCCTTCTCCCCCTCCGCAAGTTATTGTAACGCCTTGAGGGGTAATGGTCTGCGTTGTTACAATGCAGTTGTTGTAACGACCACGTTGTAACAACATGCGAGGTCACGGATTCATAATAAGGGCTGTTTACCACTGAGGGCACCTGATGAAGGTTGCAGAAGCATGTTTGAAACTAGGTTGTGGCTTTAAGCCAAAGTCTGTGGCAATGAAACATGTGAAAAATGCAGAAGAGTCTGTTGACTCTAGATTATCCACCAGTGGGTAACTGGGCATGTGCACTTGTTAAATAGTAATACACTGCTATTCACAAATTTTATGTAACAGGGACATTTATGAGGCATGGATGTATTGTTCCAGAACTACGCTAAAGATTTTGAGACATTGCATATTGTTGAATAATATAGAATGTAGGAATTAGTCACATTTACCTGGGGTTGTAAGCATGGCTCTAAGTTTCTAAACCATTGTGCTCATCTCAGGAACATGTGTAGTGTATTTTAGCAAGCTATGGAGAGTTGTCTATAAGGCCTGTTAAAAGGTGTTTTGTCAGTGGTAAATGCATACCTGATAAATGTTTGACTAAAATTGTGGGACATGGGAAGCCTTTGAGAGTGTGATTCTGTTAAGGCGAAATAGAGTATGAACACTTTCTTTGGAGGGTGTTCAAGGTTTCAAAACGGTGTGACCCCATTAAAGTCTAAGGAGGCACTCTGTTAGGTGGGTAAATGCCAGTAAAAAGAGGGTAACAGCCACCAAATGTCAGTAACTTGATAGATATGCTTGGTGTGCAGTAGTATATTGAATTACTTCAAGTCCACAAGCTCAATAGGATGCTGTCACAGTGACTGCATGATGTGACCAATGAAGACATCAATGATGGCATTTGAGATGTCACCAATGATGTAATTTAACATATCATGAGTGATGTAAGGTGGGAGGTCATAAGCAGTGCATGATGAGGGCACAAAATATAATTAGTTCACTAAACTATAACTGGAAAATTTCAGGGGGGTTTAGTTTTTCAACTTTAGTTCATATCTCATTACAACACCTAACGATAATGTCACTTTAACTTTTTTCAGTGAATTTCTGTTTTTTAGCATGTGCTAAGATTGTACATCATCCCTATCTATATTGTCCCTTTAACCTTTGATTTTTTTCAGTGAATGTGTGTGTGTGTTCCTGTTTGTCTGGGTGTGTCTGTGTGTGGGGGGGGTGGGTGTATTTGATAATGTTGGTGCTTGCTACCTCAGGATTTGCTAGTGCTTCATTTGCATTTTTAAGTTCACTCAATAGAAGTTATTTAGTAGATGTGAAAACATGAAGTGTTGAAGAGGACTGACTGGGATTTGAACATGATAGATTAAGTTATTTAAATATATATTGATAGGAAAAACTACCCTTCACATTCTTTATCAGATCAAATACTTGCATATCTCATCATCCACCATACTGGAACATGCTGCATAAGCATTTCAATCCCTAAGGTAGGGGTAGTAAGGGCTATTTAAATGATGCAACATAATACAATGCAATACATGCCCATGCATACCATTTGTGTTGGGTGAACATGATTAAACATTGAGAGACCGTAAAAATTGTTATAACTATTTTTGCTCTATTACTGGTTCATGTGACGTTTTATAGCATAAAATGCAATGAGTGTCTTTAAAGCACTGTAAAACAAACATTCGCACTGCAACAGGCCTCACATTACTGATAGTTTGAGGTATTGGTGTTGCAAATAATAATGCAACATCAATGGCTCATACTTTCAGTAATACGAGACCTAGTGCATTGCTTGCATAGTAAGCCAGGAACCAATATTGTATGTCTCAGTGCAGTACTGCAAGCTGCTCCTAGAGGTCCCTAGTGAACAAGGCACCAGCACTGCATGCCTAGGTGCAGTACCACAAGCTGCTCCTAGAGGTCTCTAGTGAGCAAGTCACCAGCACTGCATGTCTCGGTGCAGTACCCAAGCTACTCCTAGAGGTCCCCAGTGAGCAAGGCACCAGCACTGCATGTCTACAAAGTTGGAGTTATTGGCATTATAAATAGTAATGTTTTTGTTGTTGTAATACTTTATTCAATAGATATTTATCATAAAAGTACAAACATACAAAATACATAAAAACAATCTACCCAATAGTATTACATTTCCAGCAGAACAGCACAGAACAATTTAAAAAAGTGAAGGGGAAAAGAGAGTTAAAACAATACAATCATCCTAAATAAGCTTTTATACATTGCCCAGCAACCTAGAGCGGATTATCCAGGCACCCGGGAGGTATTTTGCGACCCCACAGACGATATACATAGAGGCAGTGTTGGTTAACATAATACGCAGGGCTGATCTATGATCCTTCACACCCAGAACCCTGCACGCTGGTTTCAACCATTTATTCCTAACATGCTTATAGGCTGTACAAGCGAATAGAAAGTGGCCCAGGGTTTCCTCCGGGCAACTGCAGCCTGGGCAATTTAAGTCATGCCCCCCCTTGCTTTTCCACCCTTCCATACATTTTTTGAGGGGCAGAATACCGTATCTCAGCTTCAAAAACAAAGTCCTGTCTCTGGGTAGCTGGATAAAGTCCAGGAAGGGTTCCAGCTTACAAGATGGTTTATGATCAAGGAAGTTGATCGTCAGGGTTCCCAATTTGGGGTTGACATAAACCTTGGCCTCAACCCAATCCCAATATAACTTTTTGACTCTCCCAAGCCTATAGATGTTGCCAACAACTTAAGGTTGTTAAGCCACTTTATCTTGTTGTTGACATTAAGGGATATTAATTTGTCCAGCACTCGAGCATATTCGGTTAATTCTTGAGTCCTTCTAAGGCGCACCAAAAATAACAGCGGCCTAAGATGGACTTTATCAGAAATTGGTTTTTTACCCATGTCAAAAAATAATGGTATCAAAGGGGTTGACACTGGGAGTGATGACAAATCTCTAATGAACGTGTTCTCTGCAGATGCCAGGGCCTTGATGTTTTCGGTACCCCATAATTCAGAACCGTAAACGGCCGAGGCTACAGCCTTCCCTTCATAGACTGCCAAGGCTGGAGCAACCGGTCTGCTAATGGAGAGGCGCTGGTTCTTTAGTATCGCTCCAGAGACCCTTTTGAGATTAAGTACCATTTTAGATATGTAAGAGCCCCAGGACATATTGTTGGATAGCCTGACCCCTAGGTAGTCGAATTCATTCACCACCTCCAGATGGGACCCGAACAGTGTGATATGTACCTTCCTAACCTTTCTATTTGCGGATAAAACCATTAACTTTGTTTTCAAGGTGTTTATCGATAGACCACGCTCTTTGCAGAAGAGAGAGAAATGGTCAAGCAATTTTTGCAGGCCCTTCGGGGTCTTAGACATCAGGAGGGTATCGTCCGCAAAGAGGAGTGTGGGGGTCCTCTCTCCGGCAAGCACAGGCGTGTCTGAAGGATCCTCCCTCAAATGGTCCACCACCCCATTTATAAAGAGGGAGAACAACGTTGGAGCCATCACGCATCCCTGCCGCACCCCTCTGTTGTCTGGTACCCTCCCTGTCAATTGCCCCTGACTCCCCCACCATATCCTTGCAAAATTGTCCTCATGGAGCTTGATGACAAGTTGCAGCAAATAGCTAGGAAACCCCATGGACAAAAATACCTCCCATAGTTTAGTATGAGGAATAACATCAAATGCGGTTTTGAGGTCTATGAAAGCCAAATAAAGGCTGCCCTTATTAATAGATACTGACTTCCAATAGACCGCACAAAACCGAAACACCTGGTCCATTGCACCAACATTCTGCCTAAACCCAGCCTGAAAATGTGTTAGTACACCTTCATCCATAAGCCATGTCTCTACTCTGCTTATAATGACCCTGCCAACTACCTTTTGGATGGTATCAATTAAACTAATTGGTCTGTAGTTGGCAGGGTCCTATCTATCACCTTTTTTATAAATCATTATCACCTCCGCCCCTTTCCAAGATTCCGGGACGGGATGACCTAGCTGGATTAGATTCATTAGGCATGCTATGAAATCTGCCCAAATTAGGGGGTCATAAGATAATAAGTCTCCAGGCAAGCCATCTGGACCGGCTGCTTTACCTGGAAGGATATTGGAGATAGCATCTCGGACCTCTCGCTGGGAGAATGGGATTGCCTCGGTAGGAGAATCTGTTCTTATGTGGGATGAAGATAATGGTATTGGGTAAGCTTGAGCATCATCATCACAATATAATTTTAAAAAATGGGCGTGCCATTGCTGTTCATTAATGTGATTTAAAATGGGATCAACTCCTCTACGGCCTAAAATATTAATTAGTTTCCAAAAAATGACTGAATTCTTTCCACAGGCCGCGATTTTAAGCTGCTGCCAATGGTCCTCCTCCCAGTTTTTTTTGCTAGAAAAATAGTGTTGCGGTAGTCCCTCCTGGCCAGTCTCACTGCTATGGGGTCTTTTAATTTTATAGCTAAAGCAATAGCCTTCTTCTTGTTTCTACAATTTGCTGGGTACCAAGGATTAGTCTTTGGGGATCTAGGATCAGCCGGTGGGTTCCCCTTGGAGTTTTTAAGGAAATACTTTCCTATTTCAACTGCAAAATTCTGGTATTGAGCTAATAATTTCGACCCAGAAAAATTAGGATTTGCCAAATCCACCACTGCAAGACGGGAAGTTTCAGCTATAACTAGCTCCTTGATACAGTTAAGTTTCCCCTCTTCGCACTTAACAACATCCTATCTTAGTTTCCTGTTGCAGTTAGAGGGAAATACCTCCTTAGTGATCAACTTCGGCCCCACACTCTTCCCATACACAAAGGGTTATGATCACTGTCTGAGGACTGCCTGACCTCCATATCTACAAGGTTGGCCCTGGATTGTACGTCTAAAAAGATGTAATCAATTCGCGATGGGGAGCCTATCCTACTGTAGGTCATCGCCCCATTGCGATCAGAAGTGGTCCACCCATTAAGAGCCCGTAGGTTGTGGTCCAAAGCCAGAGCATTCAGCTGGATTGCTCTGGCGGACCATTTCTTGATGGGAGCCAGTACTAGAGGGGGTATAGAGTGTCTCCAGTCATCCGAGCTCCAACCCAATATGTGCACATCATCCAGGGGTTCAAATGTGCAGTTGAAATCACCCCCCACCAGGATTTTTGAACCAGGTGGCAGTTCTGCTAACTTAGTATCTAACAGCTCAATTGTTTGCGAAGTTTGGCCGCCCTGTGCCCCTCTTGCATAAACACAAAAAAATTGTATATTACCCCCATGGGGGCTTTTCAGGGAGATATGCAAAATGTCATTGGAAGGGACACTATGCATGGTGACCACATAGTTTAGATTTACTTTTACCCATATGAGAAGGCCACCAGACGGGTGACCTTTCCCTGAGGAGACTGCCGGAACGTAATAGGTGGAGTACCCATTTTTGTATTGCGGGGACA
The DNA here is from genome assembly GCF_964263255.1 of Lissotriton vulgaris. Classification (NCBI taxonomy): domain Eukaryota; kingdom Metazoa; phylum Chordata; class Amphibia; order Caudata; family Salamandridae; genus Lissotriton; species Lissotriton vulgaris. Next base: position 1,028,079,682 of record NC_141691.1, read on the forward strand.
GACACCAGGTTTCCTGAAACATGCAAATATGGAAGGGATCGATAAAATCGTTCCAATCTGGAATTGCAAGGTTTTTCCTAAGCCCTGCTATGTTCCAGGAAAGAATATTAATGGGAGTGAAGGCTACAGTCGGTGCAGTAGTTAAGTGTGTGACACCGGCTTCCTCTTCACTAAGACTAGAGCCGCAAGATTCCAAGTGTACTTGGCCCTCCCCAGCACTGCCAACTTCAGCCCCTGGAGGGTCTATCACTTCCCTCAAAACTTCTTTACCCGGTGAAGTTAAGTGTGTAAGGCCATCTTCCTCGTCACTTAGACTAGGGCTACAGGTTTCCAGGTATACTTGGCCCTCTCTAGCACTACCAACATCAACCCCTGAAGGATCTAACACTTCCCTCAGAGCTACTTTCCCCTGTGAAAGAACTGGGAGTCAGTCAACTGCTTCCAACCCACTATAGCGATTAAAACAAGGTATAGGAGGAGGATTGTGCTGTTGACCTGACCATGCCCCATTGAGGGGGTTAGCCCCATACAGGGGCCTACCAATTCTTCTGGGGACTGTGCTCCACCCTCCATTGCCACCACCATCCCACTGACTAATATTATTATAATGTTAAGCAGACCATGCCCCATTTTGCTGGTTGATGCCAGGAAGACGCCTACCCGTTGTTCTTTGCACTGGAGTCCACCCTCCGATGTCGCTACCGTCCCTTTGGTTTAAGTTGTAATCCAGCCAAGGCTCCCCTCTTATTCCTCCTCCCGTTTGATTAGAAGCTCTCAACCAGCTCCACCTATTACTACGATGGTCTGTAAGCATATAGAAATAGGATAGTGGTTTAGCTAAAATTGAGGAGTTAATGTTGCATGGGGCCCTGCACATATATGTTCCACCGAATGCGAGTCCTCAAATGTCACAACAACACAGTCCCCTTGGATATTTTGTTTATTCTCACCCACCCACGGGGCTCTCTCTACCATAAGCAGATTACTATGGATATTTGGTGGTAGTGGATAGTTTTTGTCTAACCAATGGCAGACTTTATTTTTGAGAGCCCAAAAAGATTCTGTTGTTGTGGGGGCAAGCTCAGGGACGCCTGTTAACACTATTACATAGGGGCAGGCGTCAGGTGGTAAACTGATATTGCGGCATATCTTAAGGTTCACAGGTGGGTGTGTTGGCAATTTAAGTGCCGGGGTGGGGGGTCCATCAGAATTCTGGGGTTTACTAGGGGCGTTAGACGTCAACTTGGCTGCACAATTATTAGTGATCATGGAAGTGGGGGTTTTAGGTGGATGTGATTTGGTTTGCGAGTTTTTCCCTACTGGCTGTTTAGAAGGTACCGGTGGTTTAGTGTAAGACAAAACTGGAGCACCCGAAGCTTTTTGAACAGGGACTTTTGGTTGAGTTTTTAGCTCCAGGTGTAAGGCCGGGAGCTGCTGTTCGATCCCCTGCAGTCTAATCTCCAAGGGCGTGAGTAGAGATTTGATAAGGTTGGATAAGGAACTCATAAATAAACCATTTCTATCTTCCAATCCCTCCGTGGTTTCATCCAGGCTGCTTGTTTTGAGGAGACTCGCAAGGCTGGTGTTTGAGGCTGAATCGTCAGGAATACCCATCGGGAGGGGATGGATACATGGTTCGCCTCTACTCTCACTACACTGTTGCCCGAGTTGACCATACTAGCCCTTCCCTCAATGTGGCCACTGTTGATACTGTTTTTTACCTAGCCATGTTGCAAGAAGCAGAACCATATGCGGCCAAAAGGAGATCTCTTTTGGTCACATACAGCACTTCACCCTGCAGAAGATATGGTAAATCCACCCTACCCTTAATGCACTGCATGCAAGACAGTACTACGGGTGCATTTAAATAGCTATGTCCATATATACATTTAGTAGCTTTGAAATGTGACAAAATAATTATTACATTAATTTCGGATTAGGTTGTACTTTGTGTTGAGCTGATGAAGGTAACTTTATAGACAGTCTCATATAAATGTTAGATGTTCTAGTGGGTGAAGTAACCACTGCCAGCCTAGTTTAGGACCAAGTGTGTGTTCTGCCTGAAGCCTTTTAAGAAAATAGTGGATTCAGGCTGTAATTAAAACCTAGGAAGTAACAACATATGTAACAGGGGGTGTCCTCATGGAAGCTTACAAGAAGAGACAAGGTAGTAAGGAGGGACTACCAAGCCTGTTGACCAATGAATAGCCACCATTTACAAAGGACAGGTACAGGAGCCAATTAAAAAGATGGGCGGAATTTGGCCGGAGCTTTATGCCCACATTCTGAATACAGCATGTCCTAAAGAGACAGCGCAAGCTCTGTCTAGGTGAGACCTACAAAAGATGCATTTGCTTTTCTAACTAATCTACTTCACTTGGGTTACTGCAATGTAAAAAATGTAGGAGCTGTAAAGAAAGAAATCTAAATACTCTGGAGGATTCCGAACCAAGAAGTGCAAAAGTATTTGAATTTAAAGAGCCAGGAGCACATCTCTCCCGTATTATGACAAATACACTAAATACCTGTATAACGAAGAATGTACTTCAATAAACTTTGCACGATACACAAATTAAATTGTAGAGCACGACGTAGCTACCTTCAGAAATTAACCCTGTACTGTGTTCCTGGTCGCTCCCTTAGATCAATCATCAATAATAGATTAGGACGTAGAACTTTACAAAAATACGAAATAGGGAAGAAAGACAGTAAGAAGTCAGTAAATCTCTTTTCCGACTACACTGGACTCCTGAATTCCAAGTATGCCAAGCCTATCAGCCTTCAAACGAGTTCCAGGATTGGTCCGACCATCATTCCAACGTGTAAGAATTGTTTGTCGCACCCCCTTCCCTTTAGCCTGCGCTGGGAAGAAGCCTTCTCGACATTTGTGCGTTCTAAATCATACAAACAAGTAAACAACATGATAGAAATTTTGTATTGACACTTTCGGCGAAAACGGTTGCTTTCTAAGCGAAATTGAGGAAGTTTTTTCCTCTAATCTCTCAGTAATAATTACCTGGTGACAGTTGCTGGCAGTCTTTCAGTTTTCAATCACAGAGGCCAAAGCACATCAGTCTGGTCTCCGTCAAGATGCAAATACTGTCAGTCAGTGTTTGCCTACCGTCTGCATTCTGTTTCCATCATTGACTGTTCTACAGTATGCAGCGCATACACAACATGGCATCTGGCATTCACTGGGCTAGCAAGTTTTTGGCTTTGTCTAACAAGGTATTAACTATTTGGCTGAAGCTTAAAGCCTCAGTTTCAGAAATTCCTCTGATTGGTTATCAGTCAACAGTTCGGTTAGTCTCTTTCGTTTGTTCTTTACAACTTAAACATGGAACTACAAGAGATTTTACTGCCAGATAGGGATTCAATAACTCATTAATATCAGGCACCTAGTTATCAAGAGTGCATCAGGTGCAGTTTTACCTGGGCCCCTGGGCCTTAGTGGCTCACTGCATCAAAACCATGGCTATATTTTACAACCCATAGCTCTATTTTCAAATGTACCCAATGGAGGGTGGGCAGTTTTCCTTGCTTAACCTGGGCCACAGCACCATTGCTGTACCACTGATTGATATTCCAGTCGTACCTCAGGTTTTTTAATCCTGGTAAAAGTAGGCTGAAGAGCTTGCTTTTTATTTGGGAAAGTTGTTGGCCAACTTCTCATCAACATTAAATTTGTCCAAAACTGAATCCTTCCTTTTATATAGAAATATCCCACTCCCCCTTTGCAAAATGGTGAAAAAAAATAAACTCATAGGTATTAGCATGCTTTTGCCCAACGGCCATACTTCCCGCAACAACTCACATCATAGTGAGGGACCAAGAAAATAAATCACATCTCTCCTAATCTACTAGATCGCCACTGACGTCTGCTGAAAGAAAGGTGTCAATTCAAGATTTGTTACATCAACTAGACAACTGTTTACCTTCATCAACCATCAAGTCTACATTACAAACTGAGGGGCATATTAGCAAGAACCTCGTTAAAATTACCGTCGTTTTAGCGGCAGAAAACTGCTGCTGAAAGGCTATAATGGGCTTGATAATATGCGTTATAGAATTCTAATAGAAGCTCAGGTTACATGTTCAGGACATCTAACCTGGGCTTCTATTGGAAATCTATAACGCATATTATCAATCCCATTATCGTCATTTTAGCGGCAGTTTCCTGCCGCTAAAACTGTGATAATTTTAACAAGGTTCTTACCAATATGCCCCTGAGTGTTACTTTTGGCCAACCCAGCGCATGTAGGAGACGCTGACCTCAACTAGTAACAGCAAAATTAATTAATCCTGGTCAGGACTCTGAGGTGGAAAACATGTCACATCACATTTGTGAACTAAAAAAGGCTTACAAGTGTGTAATAAGTATTTTGAGAACTTCTACCTGCTGATTCATTTCAGAATGGTGGTAACATTGACAAAACGTACAGTTGAGAGTATCAGAAGCAATGTTTTCTTGGCAGAAGCCTCCATATGGCAGCACTCAAAACATGACTGGTTTTGCCAGTTTTCTAGGCCTTATGCTTTCATTGCACATTTTAATGCATTCATTGCATGTACAGCGACCAGGTTAACATACAATAAGGCCTGTGTTTAATGTAACATTATAAAATACGCAAAAACCCATTCCTCCCATGTCAGCAGTGTTTGCAAGGTGTTACTGCCTAACATTGCAAAACTAATTACAAATAGTTATTCTAATCAATAATATGTACTGCAGCTACATCCTCAGGACCTTCTGACACATACAAAATTATATTAACACTGCTATTCTTCATGGTTTGTAAACAAGGCTTTGGACCTACTCACCAGCCAATGAGACAAGTGTCCAGATTCATCAAAGGACTGCAATTCCCTTGCATCACGCAGGGTGACCCAAGGGCAACGCAATCTTTAAGTCAGATTTACCAAGCCACACACAGCCACCTTGCATGGCCCTGGGTGGCTTTGTTAATCTGGAGTAATGCAAGGTAGCATAAGTTGCTTCCTTGAGTTATTTTGCACCAGGAAGGCGTTATATGGAGGAGTGTGGGTGTTCCAGCACTTCCACCCACGTATTCTGGTGCATTCTAAGAGTTACCAAGGCAAGTAAACCTGGGAAAGCGTCAAAATGGTTTGCCTTCCTGATAGAAGCGCAACAAGGAGAAATATCTTTATTTATTCAATTTTTTTTATTGCAGCACACTTAGAAGAAAACACCTCCAAGAATTGTCCTTTCTTGAACAAAAAGCAATCCTACCTGCAATGCAGGCACCCTTGCACCATGGCGCAAGGGTGCCTGTGTTGTCCCTAGGCACCGAACCACACAGTGCACCAGCACAGACAGACAGCAGGAATGTGCCATATTTTAGTAAATATGGTACATTCCTGCTCTCTCCAGCTGATGCTGTCTTGTCTTGCTGCATTGTGCTGCATCAAATATTGATAAATCTGGCACAAAGAGTTTTTCTTTCTTTCTTCACAACAATGAAATTCTTGTACAGGTAAAGCAAATTCTTCTCACCAGAGGCTTGTTCTGATAAATCTAAGGTGATTTCCTTCTTGAGGTAGGGGGTGGCTTTGGTGCTTCTCTTCCATTATCTAATAGACAAAGTCAATCAGGAAATTTCCAACTTGTCACCAGAATTTGAGGCCCAGATCTCCAAATTTGTGCTTAGCTCAGTTTACCTCCATACATATTATACATCCTTTTATCTCTGCCGGATATTTATCTAGGGAATGCTAATCCATCAGACCACTTCCCCCCACTACAAGTTGGTGTCCCCAATGCTCTGTCTTAGATCCTCTCTTGTTCTCACTCTACACCACCACCATCACTGTCATGATTTCCTCAATCTGATTCTCCTACCCCCGTTATGCAGATGACAACCAATTATACTTCTTTTTGCAACTTTCTCTCTATTTCTTCAATCTCCTATGTCTGACTACCTCATTTCCATTCACCAGCTGCTGTCCTTGAGGAAGGTGAACATTTTTATGAAACATTTCCCACATAATAATATAGAAATGTGTTAAAAACATTAATATAGAAAATGCATAATAAAGCAAACGTTTGGAAATGTGCTTTTATAAAACATTCAAAAATGGAAATGGTGCTTGATTTTGCAGAAAGCATTCATTACAATCGTTTTCCAACTGCCAGGCTGCACTATTCTTTAATTCTTCTCTATCCCTTTAAGAAAAATAAATGCCTTTCATAAATTGTGATTTAACATTAAAACTGAAATATTGGTCCTGATCTTTTGTGAAATTTGCTGTTTCATGCAAAATGTATTTCTCTTCTTCTCACACCTTATGACTTCATTGTATTTAGATTGTTTTCTTTGCCACATATTATGAAAAGAAAATGCGTAATGCAGCTTACATTTCATGATCTAACCAGGACATACCAGAATTCAAATCTTTCATTCCATACAGCAACTAATTGCTACACAATGGGACACCATACATATAATAAAGTAGGCTTGCAAAGGTTCCCATGAGAACCTTCGTAGATGAAACTTTTTGTAATATGGTGTAGCCTCCTATGAATAACTTTATGCCGACATGGACACTTACCGTGGGAATCGAGGACGAAGACAACAGATAATTGGAAGATCTTCCTCCATTGGACGCAGATGAAATATTTACATGTTGAGTGGCCTTTCTAAATTGTAAGTGTTCCTTACTAGAGAATCAAGGCATTCTATGCACTCCTACCATGACACGCCCCTTAGCTTTTCGTTGTGCTAGCGCCAACTACGATAAGCTATTGTGGTGATTTTCTTTGACTTCTCATTAAGGAGACTTTCGATCAATATGCTGATCATAGCTACTGCTGTGATTTCTTTCAACCTCTCACTCATTTAGATATTGGCTACTGCAACTGTCTGGAATACTCGGCTGAGTCTCCAGAACTACACTTTATGGAAAGTGTGTTCCTTTTCTTAGTTATATGATTTTGCTTCAAAATTCTACTTGCTCTTTTCCAGAAGAAACTCTTTATGGGTCCCTGTTAGGATAGGATAAGTCCTTTAGATTAGAATAGGGACTATATTCTGGATGGAACACACTGATATTATCTACGCCTGTTCTAACCAATCTTTTTAATTATTTCTGTAATTGATCTGATCTGATCAACCTGAATAAAAGAAACAATAATATCGACTAATCTCTTAATAAGAAAATAAACTTTTAAAACTTCACCAAAACTCTTTCATTAGCCGAACATCAAATGCAAAAGATGATGATGTTGTTGTGAAAAATGGCTCCATTCTAACATGGTGGATAAGGTTCATCAATTTAGGAAGAAACAGAACTTCCAGGTTTGTTAAGTATGTTTGAAGTGACATTAATTACTGATATTTTTGTAAGATTTCTACGATTGCAGCCTCATGCTCTCTCATGTTAAAGTCAACTAAAGTGTAAGTGTGATACTTTCTCTGCTGCTCCATAACTGCTTAAACTCCTAGATCAATTGACTTTCTGTCTGACACGCTTACCTTTGCCACACTGGCTAGTAACGTGGCCGTTCCTTTCTAACCGAAAATGTTGAAGGAATCCCTCCTCACTACCACAGCCTCCACAGCAGAATCTCAGCTGAAATGTTCTGCATGAGTTTTCCATTCAGATCACATCCTACCTGTGCCCAGTTTATGGCATGAAACCTCTATAGAATTTCTACAATCTTGAGATATTGTACAATGCAATAACTTAGGCCACAAAGTTCTGTGATCGACCAGATAGGAGGCTGACTAGATGTCCACAAAGCAGCATAAAAATGCCCTGGCACTACTCTAGAGCTGCGGGTAATGCCCCAGAAGAAAAATAGTGGCCAGTGTTAAGACACTTTTGCCAGAACCACTCATGTTCATATGAACAAAGCTCATTTCAAACAACTATATTGTCAGATGCCTGAGAACCAATCATGTATATTTATATATATATATATTGGTTATTAAGGTGCAATTAAATGATATTTTGTCCCCTTATTTATATATAGAATTAGTGACAGCAGCCCTCCAGGATTCCAGAATTATTTCAGTAGCAGTAACTTAACTGAACAAGCATTGGCGAAGCCAGGTGATCTGCCTTTTGTTTGCCAGCCTTTTCACAATTTTTATTTTGTATATATCTTTTTGAAAAACCTAGTTGTTCGGGAATCTGCAGGTCCCTAATCAATCTAAAAAAACATTGACTATAGCCACAAAGGTTTTGGTCTCAAATAAGCACACACTGTCATAGTACTCCCTGGCATCCGATACCTACTATGTGTGTGGATGTGCTCCTTGTGAAAGGGCAGCATGCCTTACCTCATAGTGAAGTCAGACAATGGTTGAATTGGGGTGACACATTGTCCCTTGATGCATGCCAGAGTGGGTGTAAGAAAAAAGTGAATGACACAACCTGTGATTATGAATGAAGTATGTCCGAAAACCCCTTTAAGCAACTATGTTACACATGTAATTGTAGTAAAGTCAAAAGGTCTAGGGTAACACAGACTTTAAAAAGCTAATTGGTCTGGCATTGGCTGCCATCCTCTCTTCTTAAGAAAGAAAGAAAGAAAGAAAGAAAGAAAGAAAGAAAGAAAGAAAGAAAGAAAGAAAGAAAGAAAGAAAGAAGGAAGTGTGGCAAGAAAGAAAGTAAAGAAATGATAGACAACAGTCAGGGTCGCAAAGATAGTGCACCCTCATGAGGTTATATTCAGAGTTCCTGAGCGCTGCTGTTATAGTTTGAAAAAAAACCTTCAAAAGGAATATATTAATTGGCAGAATACAGGAACTAATAAAGCTGGAATGTGCCTTGAGCTCACATCTGGTAGAAAGCCATCTGTGATCACTTCAGGCTCTACAAACAAAGGCAACCCTCAGTTAATAATAGAGTAAAAACAAAAACTCTGGCATAGAAGGAAACTAACTTGTGTGTGGATGTGCTCCTTGTGAAAAAGCTGAATACAGTGACTTAAAGTAAAGTTAGCCAGTGGCTGAAATTGGCTGACCCACTGTCCCATGCAGTATGCAGTAGTAGGCAGAAGCAAAATGTGAATGACACAACAACAGACCAATAGATGAAGAGAAATGGCTGAAAGCCCCTTTAAATAAGGATATTATACACTTAATTTTAGTAAAACCAAAACACCGGACCTAAAAAGTGGGAAAATGTTGATTCTGACTATTTATGGTTTGAACAAATAACAATAGCAGGTAGGTTGGCAGGCCCACCTGCCCTATATTACTTCATAGAAGCAAATATATCCTCCATATACTGACATATTTTAGTTTCATTGAAAGAGGATCAGGCTCATATGCTCCAGCACTATGGGCTAGATGTAGGTAATTTAAATGTACCGATTAGAAAATACCGAATTTTACCGATTCTGTATTTTCGAATCGGTAAATGCTATGTGGGTAATTAATCGGTAAAAAATACTGAATCATTAATATTCGGTATTTACCGAATCGGTAATTACCGATTCAGTATTTGCCATTCATTCCTATGGGCCTGGAGGCCCATAGGAATGAATGTCAATTAACGAATCGGTAAATACTGATTCGGTAAAATTGGGAAAAAGTCAAGGGTGGCAGGGTGTCACTTTGACACCCTGTTGCACCCCTGATTAGTGCTTGTGTGCACATGTGGCACACATACAGGCCCTAAGGGCATGTATGTCTGTCACATGGCACAGGTGTAAATGCACATATTTGCATTTACATAGGAATTCATTATTTACCACCAGCTAATAGTTGGTGGTAAATAACGAATCCTTTAAGCCCAGAAGTACTGTTTGAAGTGCTTCCTACATTTCATTTACCGATTCGGTATTTACCGAATCGATAAATATGCCCCCTACATGGGAAAAGTCTATTACCGGTCGGTAACGGCCGATTTCGGCCGTTACCGACCGGTAATAGGCCACCTACATCTGACCCATAGTCCTGTGCTTAGGTCTTTATGCAAGTATTTGAGATAGGTAACCCATGGAGCTTCCAGAAAGATACATTCTGAAACTAAGGGGTTAGTCAATGTGTCTCTATTAACCACAAACCAAAATGTTTTCAAATCACTTCTTATAATTATTACATTCATCTTATCCCTGTTGCCAGATTAAAATAATGCTTTTCTTTCTCAGATTATCCTTCATTTAGATTTTAAAATCAGTGAATCCTCACTTCCTAACTAAAAGTAAACCTCCCTGTGTCCTGGCGAGATTACAGTATATGCCAAAGCGATGGAAGGATTAACCCCAGCCAGTACTGCATTGTAGTCCATTGTTTCTCACCCACTGTGTCACTTTAGGCCAGGGGTCTTCAATCTAGGGGGCGGGTCCACTTTGGGCAACCTCAAGTGATGCCAGGGGGTGGCACCAGGCTCTGGACAAAAGAAGAAATATGCTGATATCAGTGGCAGTAAGTCGCTCTGTAAATGGCCATCACTAACATATTTTGTCATTTATATCCTGGGTGGGGGAAGGTGTCAAGAGGGAAGGGATTCCAAATTCCCCAACCCCTTTTCTAATAATCGCACTGTGGATACTTTTACATATTACTAAGGCCTGCCTGACCAGAATATTTGGTTTGGCAATTGTTATTTGATTCTGTTTTTAAAATGGTAATATAGCTTAACTGCAATGTTTAAATAAGTCTAGACCTATTTAAACATTGCCAATTTAATAGAATAATTTTGAAAAAATTGGAGGGGGGCCCCTAAGATTTTTATTGTCACTGAGAGGGCACAACATTAAAATGTTTTAAGACCACAGCTTTCGACAGAGACAAACCATATGCAGATCAGCCTCACAGAATCATTGTATACCAATATCCCACAACTGGCGGGCTTAGAAATTATACATAGAAGTATGGATACCCATCCTAACCCTACTAAGATCCTAAATGATTTTGTGGTCAGACTTGAAATTGCACCCACTAACAACTATTTCCTATGTAAGGACACTTTTTGTCTGCAAAAGAAGGTAGTTTCTATGGGGGCATGTTGTGACACCAATTTTGCCATATATACATCCACTACCTTGAAAAAAAGAATATTCTTAAACCCACTAACCCTTTCTAGAATCAGATAGGGTGTTGGAAAAGGTATATATACAATATCCTTCTCCTTTGACACAGCAGTAACGATTCCCTACCACCTTTCACTGATTGCCTCAACAGTTTCCAAACACATCTTAAGTTAACTTCGAGGCATAAACGGATAAATTGCCTTTCCTAGATCTAACTTTCCACACTGAAGATAGAAAGATAGGTACTTTTCTCTACCGTAATCCAATGGAACGAAATACCCTCCTTCTATATTCAAGCTATCATCCGAGTGGCTTAAGCACTAGACTACCTTCCACACAAATTCTTTGGATCCAAAGGAATTGTTATTTGAGAAAAGATTATTCCCATAAAACAGTTGTCCTAGCAGAAAGACTCATCAGTTGGGCCTACCCTCGACATCTAGTCCTACACGCATGGTACTTTCCAAGGGACACTACCCTCACCCTAAGCCCAAATGCCTCAACACATGCATACCTTTTGTATCGACTTTTAGACTTTTCAGCAACAAGGTCAATAAAATTATCAAAAGAAACTGGAGCATACTAAGTACACAAACAACTTTCAGTGAACCACTACTCTTCTCCTACAAAAGAGGCAGTAACCTAGCTGGTCATTTGGTTCATGCTAGCTCCTGGGAGATGAATACTAACAGAACACAATCCATCACGACTGCCTGGGACCTCCCACCAGTCATTGGGCATTACAAATGCAAAAACTGTGGGGTCTATCCACTTACATTCAATACAACAAACTTTAAAGTGGGCAGCCAAACCTTTGTACTGAAACAATCTAGCAATTGCCACACCTAAAAAAGTAATGTATGCCATCCGTTATCCCTGTGACCTTTTGTACATAGTACAGACCACCCAGGTGGTCAAATAATGCATCTTTCATCATAAGAGCCATATAATATGTAGAGTTGAAAATGCACCTCTTGTCTCCCACTTCATTGCCATGAATCACTCAGAGACAGATTTGCCTGGCAAGTGATAGATCAACCCTCCCTCCCTCTCTGTAGGAGAGACCACTGCCTGTTGCTACAAAGATGTGAGTGCTGATGAATTACAAATTTAAGTCAATCAATGAGGTCTTAAACACACTTGAAGAATGGAACAATACAGTTTACCTATAGGACAACCTCTTGTGTCCACACATACCCTAACATAATATTAATACATGTACACGGTGGTACCTATGTTTATTTATGTATTTATTACCATCTTTTCTATGATTGTCAAGCATTACACCATGGAGTTTCCACTTGCCCTCCATACACTTACAATGTTTTTTACCCCTCTCTGAGCTCTCCTGTGGCTATGTAGCCTCTACTATGTCCAATTGCTAACTTTACGTACATATGATAATTTCTGCACAATTGCATGTCGCTACTCTGCTCAATAGTCATAATTATTTCTACTTGGTCAATGATATATTGTTATTACCATTATGTGCATATACACCCTTTTATGATTGTTGATTTTCTCCTTTATACCAATATATGATTGTAGATTCCCTCTTTTGCTCCTGCAGTGCGACTCCCTGCTTATTTTTATTCTGTGTGATTTTACACCATGTGTGATTTATACCCAGATTAAGCTATTTTCCATCAGCCTGTATAATTTTATTTCTGTCCAGTGAGACTGTCCCACCATGAATGATTTATATCCAGCTTCATCAAGCTTTTGTTCATCAGCCTCTATATTTTCAAGCATTGTACCAGGATCTTTCTACTCCCTCTTTTCCTCTCTTTCCCTTTATCATCCCCCCGGGGTTTCCTTTTTTTGCTCCACGTGACATTCGCTCTATTTTCCCAACCGCTTTGTCAGTTACTTTCTTTCCGGCAGGCCCCACACCCTTGAGGATGAGTAGCACTGCACCAGTAGAGGATTGTCTTGTCTTTTAGCACTCTTCTCCTTCTTAGAGGCTTCTTCCTTAATCGTTTCCCCGGTAAGTGTCTTCCTCTCCCCAAGCACCATCACCATGCGGCGCACCAGTCTTTAGTTGCTTTGCTTCCCTGCTCCCTCTATGTTTCTGCACTGCCGTTTCAGATCAATGCACGCGCCTCAGGTTGGCCTTCTAATTGCCCCGAGCGGATTGATTTTTAATCCTTACATGCCCATTGGGGAACGCTTCAATTTGAATCGCTTTTATTTGATTTTTTGCACTAACACAGTTTTCTCAGATTTAGCACGTCCATTAGTCTATGTGGGTAGATTGGATTGCCAAACCTCCCAAAAAGCCCGTGCAAGCATGGCCGGATTAAACTAATTTACGGCCATATCATGAATAGTCCAATTTTGACCTCTTCATGTATACGTTGGCACACCATTTTCCTAACCTTTTACCTGTGTCCAATTACTTTTAGTGTTAGATGCCTCGGTCTGATTGACTCCCCGATGTCCATCCCCTTTTGACTGATACCTTGTGGCCTTTCCAGGCACAACATTCCTACTCAGTTCTCCTTGCCTCTCCCCCCCCCCTTTTGTAAGTCTGTGCCTCTTCCGTCAGATATCCTATTCGACACCCCATAGGGTTTTTACTTACTTTTCTTCATTGTTGCAGGATACCTCCTGAGGATCTCCGCCACTCAATTCTCTGGTATTCACGACCCTTGTACCCACCCATGGCAGTCTGGAAGACCCTTCCTTGAAGAGCTCACGTACCAGGTACTTACCCCTTAACTTTTGGCTTGCCTCACCACCCTTCCTCCTGGGCACCACCTCCCTGATTTCCTTTCCTTTCTTTTTTTTCTGCAGCAGTCTCAAATAAACCCCTGTAATCTCGTCCTGATGATGACCTGAAATTGGCCAGATCGAAACACCGTCGACACAGTACAGTGTTTTTGCGGCTTCTTGGGTTCATACACTAATTGTAGCCTCTTTGATCATGTTATGTACCAATTTTAATAACGCCTTTGTCGCTGTCACCATATCCCATGTCTAACTTGCACCATTCACCCTTTCACAAGCACTATGTGTGCACTTTTTTGATTAGACCAATATTGAAGAACAGTATTACTGTCTGAAATGGATGCTTTTCCGCTACAACATCTAATACAGATCATTATATTCAATCGTGGTGTCTCTCCCTTTTTGTATCCTTCCTGTATTTGTTTACATTTGACTAGCTGTCTTATAAATATTACCTGATGAGACATTGGTGTTTGTTATTACAAGTTGCATGTAGTCACTTATTACAAGTGACAAGGTACGTCATTTTCTTATTGTAGGCAATTTTGGACACCAGCACGACACATGACACTGACGCATCTGTAATTCCTTGCACCATGGTGCACTGTATTGTAAATACAGCGCATCCATGGTGGCGCAAGGACATTTGAAGGTGACGCATCTATGCAGAATCGTCAGTTCCTTGTAAACCTGCCCCATAATCTCCCCGTGCCTACCAAAAAAATTAATATGTCCTTGTGTAACTTTACCGCTGCTCATGTAAAGCACTGCAATACCATTGGGTCGAGTTCGCGCTCTATAAATCTGCAACAAAAAAAATTCGAAACAGCGGCATGACACAAAAACGAAGAACAGGCAATTAAAACACAAAATAGAAACTGGAAGTCAGTAATGTTGCAGCCCGATGAATCGGAGCTCATCGGCCTATGTAGCAATAAAATCTGTAATGCTCTAAAGTTATCCACAGTCAATGTGTATGAGGGCGAATTTCGCTGGGGATCATTTGCAAGATTGTCGGCCATGCTACTGGATTTTATTACTGGGAGGCTCGACAAGCTCTATGATTTTAAAACATTGTCTATAAATAGGGGGCAGATTTACAAGCCCCTTGCCCCAATTTTGCAACACTTTTAACATGGGAAAAGTGACGCAAAAGTGGCGCAAGGGGCTTGAAAATCTGTCCGGGGTCTCTGAATATTTGATATTGGTCCCCGTGTCTTGGTAGTGGAGTGTAAAAGATGCAATGTGACGGTGTCCAAAACAAGGCAGAGTCTAGGGGCTAGATGTATCAAGCCGTTTGCGATTTGCAAAGGGTGGAATTCGCAGAATTCTGGCGTTTGCGAATCGCAAACGGTCTTTTTGAATGTTTTGAGATGTTGCAAAAATTTGCAAAATAAGGAATCGCAAAAATTTGCGATTCCTTATTTTGCTTAAGCATTTAAGGAATCGCAATTTTGCGATTCCTTAAATGCTATGTATGTAGCATTTTGGAACTGCGAATTTGGGTTAAGAAATCGCAAATTACCACCAACTTGTAGTTGGTGGTAATTTGCAAATTCTTTTAAAAATGCACAATTTGGCATTTGTGAAGGTGGCATGTGACGCACATACATGCCCATAGGGCATGTATGTGTGCCATATGCACACACATGTACATTTCAGGGGTGCAGCAGGGTGTCTTTGAGACACCCCTGCACCCTTGAAATTATTCTCAATTTGCGATTCGCAAATTGCGAATCGCAAATTGAGAATTATTTCACAATCATTCCTATGGGCCTCCTGGCCCATAGGAATGAATGGCAAATTATTCCTTAATTACAAATTCGCAAATTGCGAATTCGCAAATAAGGAAGAATAAGAAATCGCTAAAAAATTGCGATTTTCTACATACATCCCATTTTGCGATTTCTAAATAGCGATTCCTTAAAAATCGCTATTTAGAAATCGCAAAAGGGTATGTTGACACATATACTCCCAAATGTTGGATTTAAACATAAACTAATGAAACCCTTTACACTGCGTTTTGCCTGAGAATAATCCCCCCAATTCAGTTCCCATGGACCCAGTTCATTTGTAGGCCCTCAAGGCGACTGACATCAGCCTTAACCAACGGCTGACGTAAGTCAACGATCCGCGATGGAAAGCGTGGCACACGAGTAGGAAAAAAGTTATTTATACAAAGGCTAAGGTTTTAATGTGTGAACCAAGGATTTTAGAATTGCCCTCTTCGGGATTGTTCATGGAGGCCAGTGACATTAACATGAAAAGAACAGCTGGGATTGTAGAATAGGTGCTTTCCAGAGTGGATACTATAGTGATGCTAAATGGGCTTTGTTCTCCTTTCCTCAGTCCAGAATTACTGGTACCCAGGGGTGCTCTTAACTTCCCTGTAGGGCTTGGAAGGACCTACTCTTTTAACGAGTTCTGGCTGTGATATATGTACATTTTGATCGTTATTTAAGAGAAAGCTTCATTCCTCCAACCACCTTCAGGCTTCTCTGTCATAACTTTGAAACACGGTTTGCATCACATTCTCAGAGAGGTATATTTAGATGTGAGAAATTGCTTCTAGGCGTGGGCGAATCGGAGGAGCAGGTGTTGAAGGCTGAAGGCTGGCTGAAGATGTTGGCGTGGACCCGGCGCTATGGCCAGCTGAAAAAAATGAAAAACAGCACGTAGAATGACAACACTGATGGTTTTGAAAAAAGACCGAGCCAGCAGTATGAAAATGTATTTGTTTTCTGACCACTGGGATCGCAACCTACCTGACTACATGAGATAGTGAGTGCAAAGCTTGAGCTAAATTTAAAAAGCAGAGGTTACATTGTAAAGCTGAGGTTGCTCAAAGAAACCACTGTTGACTTGTCACTAACTCTAAATTCAAAGTTGCAATGTGTGTCTCCAATGTTAGAGTTGGACAATAAGCCGTTTAGAACACTACCTCCTCATCAGCCATACTTCTTGCAGCCCTTACTCCAAGACCTCTGATCACAGAGAACTAACTGGGACGAGGAGGACTTGAATTTACATTACACCTTCATTCCTCTTGCCATGATGAATCACATAGTGAGTACCCTGTCCCTCCAATCACAATTATTCCCAACGTATAAAATCCCCTCCCCCCCTTACTTCCTGTTCCTTTTTGCTGCTCCAAGATATGGACAGGCGCGGTAAGCGTGCTCCAGCTGCCAGCATTTATGGTGAATACCTTCTCACTGTGTGGTGACGGCGGGTTTAGGGGCTGCAGAGGGCTGTCTCGTGGCCTCGACACACACGCCGACTCGGGTCTAAGTAAAGAGAAAAGGAAAGGTATAGGTCATCCAGATACTCCGCTGGTACTCCAGACTTCCAGCTGCAGACAACCACGTCTGGATTACGGACGGAGAGAGCGGTGTCCCCTCCCAGAGCTGCATGCCAGGTTAGGGTGTAGCATTTCCCCCGCACTATACGGGTATCACCAGTGAATCACCATCGAAGATTACAGATCACTGGCTTTGAATCTTATCCTACCCTTTATTATTTTTTCACTTTAAACACTGTCATCCACAATTGTGGAAAGTACTTTAATAGAAAGCAGAGCACGCACAGGTCCAGACAAAAGCCGCAACACATCAGCTTTGTCCCCACTCCTTTTTAACCTCTATCTGCACCCCTAATCAACTCTCTGGCAAGCATGGGCTGTAAAACTTTTAACTATGCCGACGATTCTCAGTTGCTACTGAGTATCGATAACACGGCTTGTGCACAGACCCATGCTCAAAAGATTCTTAGACATACGGTGAGCTGGATGACAGCACACGTGCTGAAAATTAATCCAGACAAAACGGAGGTCTTCGTGGTTTCGACTGAAGCCTCTCCTTGGAGCGATTTGTTTTGGCCTCAAGACCTTGGCCCCACCCCGAAACCCTGCCTTAAGGTAAAAAGTCTAGGTATAACTATTGATCACGAGTTGTCAATAACTAGTCAGATTTCATCTGTGGTTGGGACCTGTACTAATTTAATTAGACAGCTGCGCAAGCTAGTTCCCCTTCTTTCTTCTTCTAAGCTTCGTACCATTGTCTCCGCCACAATAATCTCAAGACTGGATTACGGGAATGCCCTGTATCTGGGGTTGCCCAAAACTTTAATCAACAGGTTGCAAGTTGTCTTAAATTACGCTGCCAGGCTGATTTTCAGGTTACCCAGGACTCATGCATCCCCACTGTTGCGTAAGCTGCATTGGTCCCATAAAACAACGTGTGTAGTTCAAAAGCCTATGCATTGCTCATAAGGCTGTCTATGGCCGGGCACCTGCGTACATAAAAGAACGCCTCGGGGTATATAACCCCACACGATAATTAAGGTCTTCTAATACCCAATTGTTGTCCTGTCCCCGATACAAACTAGCAACGAAGGGTGGTAGATCTTTTTCAGTGGTGGCTCCTCAGTGCTGGAATAAACTCCCTAAGTCCCTCCGTAAGGAAACAAATCTATTGCGCTTCAGGAAGTCTTTGAAAACACTCCTGTTTAGGGAAGTCTTAAACACTGCTTAATACCTGGATCCGGGTTTCTTCCTGTTATTCACCACTAATGTTTCCTTCTGTTGAAAAGCGCCTAGAGACCTGTTGGTTATTCGGCGCTATATAATCTGTAGTTAACAATAACAATAACATCTACTGAGGGTAAATTAGCCAAAACACCTGGACCTATTAGTTTGTCACTAACTCGCAGGTATATGTTAATCTTGCTAGTGCTCTGGTTTTTAATCCTGGCCCCAGGACACATTAATGAAGGTAGACTGTGTGCCTGGTAGCTGGTTTTACTCACTCCCTTCACTTATTATTCCTTTTCGCGCTGTGTACTTCACCCAACCTAGTTTATAATATAACTCATCATTGTTGGATTTAGCATATCCCTCAGCTGGGAAACAAAACACCCCTGAGCTCCTCCCACTCACTGTGGGGGTTGTAGCCCATGGGGGACTAGGTTTTCCCATCACGAGGAGAATCCCGGTAATGAAGCATGCCACCTATGGTAGGTGAGTGATTTCGTCCTAAAAAAAGGGTTCTCTTCAGGGATGTATCAGGCCTATTCTGGATGACCTATACTTTTCCTATTCTCTTTACTTAGACCAGAGGGTCCCATTTACTGTATTGATTAGTTGTGTGGGGAACCGACCCTCGCAGGGCTTTAAACTTTTCCCTTGGACCCCCTACCCCTCTTATAGTGTGAATAATAATGAGGTGGAGAGTTGCCACATTCCTTGATGTGCAAGGTTTAGAAGCGAGAACCACATGGGTACGGGAAATCAGGGCTGTAAAGGGGAGCAGTGTTTGTCTGCCTTTGGCACGGCAAATGAGAGCACTCTTCTTCCTTCTAGTCTCGCCTGGCTGGAATTCTGAGGTGTTTTCCTCCAGACAGCTGCAGGGGCATGCTTTGGTTGCCAGGAAGACAAAGACTCCTCAGCAACCAGTTCTTACAGCAGCATTGCAGTTGTGCTGCTCTGTAAGAGTAAAGTCTTATTGCGGCCTTTCTTTCAGGTTTTTTCTACTGTATAGGGGGTTTCCTTATTGGGTAATTTATTTACAGGTGGCATGGAATGTCTTGTCAGGTTGTTGTGCATTTTAGAGATTGGAAAGTTTTGCCTCGGCTGGTGCCTCAGTGTCCCTGTCCACCTTCGAAGTACAGGCAACAATTGATGCTGTGGAAGCTAAAGCCTTGTCTTCCAATCATAATGTTAAGTGTACTTCAGCCCTGCTGGATGATTATCACGATTCTGAATCACGTGATGACTCAGAGCCAGAGAGACATGTTGTGCCTGGTGAAAAGTTCATATCCAGGGAGGAACTGGCTGACATTCTGTCGCATATCAGAGACAATCTGGCCATGGTGCTGCCTCTGGTGGAGGACGCTGCTGAGGATCTTGTTCCACAGTTCGATAAGTCTGTGGCGCTGGCTTTGCCATTGCACCCCAAGATTTGATCCATCCATTGGTGCCTATATATTCTAGGTAGCCAGTAACTTTTTCACTGGAAATCTACACGGGACAACAGTTGTTTTGAGATGGTACGCTGACCTAAGTGTCCCCTTTCATGAGCCCTTAATAAGTAGCTGTAATTACAATGTCATAAATACGGCCTGTTTTCTAATTTGTTTGCTAATTAAACATCACGATCTTGTGGTTATAGCCATGATTTTAACCTACAATTCATTGGACTTTTTTGCCTGCCTTTTTTGTATGCCATATTTCTTGATGCTGGTTTACTCTTATATCTGGATAGTGGACTGTATTTTCCCCTCCTAAGACCACGCCCTTCATTCTTAGCTCTTCGATTTATTAGAGCTTCTGTTTTCTAGATCATTCTTCTACAAGAGAACGTAGGCCTTTTCCTGATTGTGTGGAACTGCGACCTCTTAAAATCTCGCAGACCTTTTCAACTACAACCGGCTCTGAGTTTGAAATCAAACAGTAGAGCACATGGTGAGTGGCCACTTATTTATTCTCCTATTTTGGTTTTTACTTTGGGGGTTACATCTTTTTGTGGGATGCAGTGGATACTCATACTCTCTTTGGCAATGATACCAACATTTGGTCATAAGACATCTTCGGCTGCTACCTTTTGGACTTTCAAAATATAGGATCCTCTCTTGTTTGTTTCTTTCTCTTTCTTCTTCTTTCTCTTTTTCCTCATGGGGTATTCATATTCGATATCATCATTTGCTTGTTTTATGCATGGCTTATAATATGGAAATGTATATATAAGGAAATCCTTCTCTAAAGTTTTTTGACCAAATGCATGGGTAGGCATCAATTATTATGCCTCTATATATTTTTGCATATATCATAATATAGAATTATAGAAATGTACATATAAGGAAATCCTTTTTTAAGATTTTTGTCCAACTTGACAAGTAGGCATTAATTGTCATGCATCTATATATATACTTACACAATAGGTTTAAATTTGGTAATTAGGAGCACGAAGTGAGAATTTTTAGCTGTTTTTTAATGTTTAGTACATGTAACTTGTCTTTTCACTAAGAGTATTTATTACGCTTGTTATGTTTATCGTCTTGTCTAGTCTATCACATGTGTTTATGTATACAATTCTGGTTGTCAAAATTTTGGAATGTAAACTGTATTTTGTCATGTTTGTTTTCAGCCCTGACGAAGTTACTGTCAGGTTTCACCGAATGCGCCTACCTAACTAGCGAACTACATCTCCCAGATTTCCAGAGAGGGGGCGTGGCACTATAAAGGAAGGGCGGACCCACTGCACTCTGTTCGTGATTTTGTACAACAAACAGTGTTTAGTAGAGACTTGAGAGGAGCGCCGTGGTGGTGTCCTCTATCTGGATTTCTTAGGGGATTTTGGTTCATGTTTCCTGGTTAGTAAACGCTTGAAGGGAACAAGGACGCGCTTGGGATTTAAGCGTCTTGCGGATTTCCAGTAGCGCGTGGAATGCGCTTTCAGACTGTTTGTTTTGTTCTTGGAGTTCCCGTTACCTGCGAAGTGCTGGGCGGTTGAAGGAAACTCCAAGTGGTTATTGAAGGACCGGGAATACGCTGATTCCAAAACAGTGAGTTTCATAACGGCGCGTGATTTCAACGCGTTGTTATGCTAGAGCGGAAGCTTTCTGCATAAGCGGCATAAGAGTACCTGGTGAAGTTACTTGAAAGCGCTTAAACTTTTCACAGTTGGATTGATTGTCTCGTTTGGTGGACTACTGTGAGAACGGAGTACAGCGGTTAGACGCATACTGCGTACTACAGTTACGAAGTAAGTCACTGGTGTCTTTATAGTTAGGTGCCAAAGCGGAAGGTAGTGGGGGGAGATCCTACACCTTTCCGTATTTGGAGTGGAGCAATCAAAGATACTGCATTGTGGAATTGAGAGCGGAAGACGGTAGTAGGTGGCTACGTCTTACCGTGTCCTTATAGGATTGAAATTGGCATTTATGTACAAAAGTGAAGTAGCTTCTCACAAGAAGAAGACTGTTTTGGATTACACAAAGGTTGTGGGATATACACAAGTATAATTTATGAGCACAGTTCAACACAAGGCAGGGTAGGTTCCACCACAATAGAAATACATTATTTTTGGGTTCTGTGAATACTCTGATAGTAACCGGTGTTTGTGTTCCTTAGGGGGCTAGTGTGACGTTTAACACTCTTCAAGACACAGGGAGGAGGTGGAGCAATCTTCTTTTGATAAAGGTGAATATCTATGCATACGTAGTGAGAATGAAATGAGAGTAGGATTTCCTGATTGCCAAATTATAATTTGTGTGCTTGTTCTCTTGTCTTTCAGCTATCCCTTCCCTGCAGTCCCCTTCCATCCCCTCCTTGTTTTGTTTCCTGTTATCCCTCGCCCTATCACTCGAACACGCTGTGTTGTTCATACGAGCGTGTTGGTGGGATCGGGAGGTGGAGTTATATGTGCATCAATCGGATCCGGCAGCGTGGAGTCTGACAGAATCACGAACCCACGAATTGCATTCTGCCGGGTCTGATTGGGGTACATATGGCCACCTTGGATGATGTGTTGAGGGCTCTGGTATTGGTTCAACAAGAACTGGCAGCGTCCAAGGCGGAGGCTGTGCTTCTTAAGGATAGGGTTGAACAATTATCAAAAAATCCTTTTTCTTCAGGCCCTTCCCAGATTCAGGTTACTGTTCCACCCCCTATTCCGTTAGCTACCCCAGAACGATATGGGGGGGACCCTCGTAAAACACAAGCCTTCATGACTCAAATCTTGCTTCATTTCTCCTGTAAGCCCGCCTCCTTCCCTACGAATCATTCAAGGGTTGCGTTTGCGATCTCTTATCTGGTGGGGGATGCAGCAAATTGGGCAGTACCACTGGTGAAAAGAGATGATGCCATGTTGTCCAACTGGACTGCGTTCAGAGAAGAATTCGAGAAAGTCTTTGACAGGAGGGCCACAAATTTCAGTGCTGATAAGGAGTTATTGTCCCTGCGTCAGGGTAGGAGTGACTTGATTACTTATCTAACCACTTTCAATCGGTTAATAGCAGAAACAGATTGGCCAGAAGGCAAGAGAATGTCTCTGTTTTATCAGGGACTGAGGGAGGAATTGAAAGACGCTGTAGCACACATTGACCCACAACCCACTACCTGTATAGATATGGTGAACCTGGTTTTGAGATTGGATGGGAGGCTGACGGAGTGGGGATAGAAGAAAATGGGATAGGGGCTATGCCCGAAACATGGGTTTTCCTTCTAGGGCTTTGGGATCTGCCGAAGCAGGAGTAGAGCCGATGGAAATAGGTGCTATAAGACCTCCATTGTCCAAAACGGAAAGAGAGAGCAGAAGAGTACAAGGTCTTTGTATGTATTGTGGGAAGAAGGGACACTATGTTCGGGAGTGCCCTTCTAAGCCAAAGACGAATACTCCCTGGAACAAGAACCAAAGGGTGGCTGTTTCCAAAACTGCTAGTGAGGGAGACGAAGGGATGGTAACCCCGCCTAAAATGGAGGAGAACCCCGATTGGAAACTAACCTCATTGTCTTCCTCGGGGATAGGAGAAACAGAATCCCACCTGGTACTGGTTATGACCTTGGAGTGTGATCACAAATCCCATCAAGTACTGGTCATGCTGGACTCAGGGGCCACCGGTAATTTTATCGACAATGGGTTGGTGGCTCGTTTGATGATACCTAGGGTGCCTCGATGCAATCCAGAGGAGGTTTTGGCTGTAGATGGACAACCCATTAAATCTGGTCTTATTACGGAGAAAACAGCTGAAGTAGAGTTGTCTATTGAAGTGTCAGAGGGAAGGCATGTGGAAACGGTGGAGTTGAATATAATAGACGCTCCACAATACGAGATAATTTTGGGGATGCCTTGGTTCACCTTCCACAACCCTTCCATTGATTGGAAAACACGCACTGTCCATTTCTCTTCGGGGTTTTGCCAGGAACATCTAGAGCCTTATGTATCCTCTCAGGTAGAGGTGTTAGCCTTGCAGTTCATGATGGCTACTGCCGCTGAGAAGGAGGTGACCCTTCCTAAGTCATATGAAGCCTTTCAGGATGTTTTTAGCGAAAGCAATGCTGAAATTCTCCCCCCACACCGACCATATGATTGTAGGATTGATTTGGTGGATGGGGCAGTGATTCCCACGTGTCGAGTATATGCCTTATCTGTTCCTGAAACGGTGCACTTGAAGGAGTACATCGATCATTATGAACGTATCGGATTTATAAGACCTTCACGTTCCCCAGCTGCCTCTCCCCTTTTCTTTATAGCAAAAGCGAACGGTGATTTGAGGGCATGTGTGGACTACCGCGTTTTGAATAAAAATACCATTCGTAACCGGTACCCTCTCCCCCTCATTACGGTGTTGATTGATCAGGTGAGGGAGGCTGTGATATATACTCGTTTGGACTTACGAGGAGCCTATCACTTGGTCAGGGTACCAGAGGGGGATGAGTGGAAGACGGCCTTCAAGACGCGGTATGGCCTGTATGAATATCTAGTCATGCCATTTGGACTATGTAATGCCCCTGCGGCATTTCAACTTCTGATTAACGATGTCCTAAAGGAATTCATTGATTTATTCGTTGTAGTGTACATCGATGACATACTGGTGTATTCTATGGATGAAGGCTGTCACGTAGAGCAGGTCAGCAAGGTACTGATGAAGCTGAGAGAACATAGCCTCTTTGTGAAACTCAGTAAATGTGAGTTTAGTGTGTACAGTGTGGAATTCCTGGGGGTGATGATCAGTCCTTTGGGGTTACAGATGTCCGAGCGCAAGGTTGAGGCAGTGAGAGATTGGCCAGTACCAAAGAACGTGAGGGAAGTCCAGAGTTTCCTGGGCTTCGCGAATTACTATCGGCGCTTCATTTTACATTTCTCATTACTGGCGGTGCCCATTACCAAACTTCTGAGAAAAGGAGTGCCGTTCGAGTGGTCCTCTGCTGCTGGGGAGGCCTTCCAGACCCTTAAAACTTCTTTTATTACTGCCCCAGTGCTGACACATCCCAATTTGGAACATCCTTTTGTGGTAGAGGCAGATGCTTCGGACGAAGCAATTGGGGCGGTATTGTCGCAGAGGGATGCAAGTACAGGGCAGTTGCACCCAGTGGCCTTCCTGTCAAAGAAATTGAGTTCGGCTGAGCTCAATTATACGATAGCAGAAAAGGAATTGCTTTCAATAAAGAGAGCTTTTCAGGAATGGAGACAATACCTATGGGGGCCTTACATACCATCACAGTGTACACTGACCATAGGAATCTGCAGTTTATGTCTTCTGCTAGACATTTGACAGCTAGGCAGATGAGATGGACGCTCTTCTTTGCAGAGTACAACTTTGTGGTCACTTTTCGCCCAGGGTCTGAGAATAGGAAGGCCGATGCATTATCTAGACAGACCATGCCAGTGGAAAGCGTGGAAGAGAAACAGGCAATCATTCCTACAGGGAAGGTTCTGTGTGTGGTGAGAGCTGAGACCTTTTTAGATGAGGTGAGAAACCATCAGTATCCGGGTGGATGGGGGTCATGGGCTCATGGCAGAGTGGATAGCAAAGTGAGAGACGGTTTGCCATTCTTTCAGGGGAAGTTGTTTTTGCCCTCGATTCCATTGCAGAAGAAGGCTTTTTGCTGGTGTCATGAGGGGGAACTGGTGGGACATCCTGGTATACATAAAACCCTCGATACAGTCAAAAGACATTTCTGGTGGGCTACCTTGAACAAGGATGTGTCTGAGTGGGTGGCTCGTTGTGATGTTTGTGCAAGAGCCAAGGGTGTAACCACCAAGAAAGCCGGGAAACTCATACCCATGCCTACCCCCAGTCAACCCTGGCAGCATATTAGTCTGGATTTTGTGTCGGGTCTTCCGATGGATAAGGGTTCTTCAGCAGTATTGGTAGTGGTAGATAGCCTCACCAAAATGGGACACTTTATCCCTTGTAAGAACCTTCCGAATGCCAGCCAAACTGCACAACTGTTAGCCAGTAACGTGGTCCGGTTGCACGGTATCCCAAGGGTTATTGTGTCTGACAGAGGACCGCAGTTTATTGCGCGTTTCTGGCGCATGTGGTGTCGGGCCCTGAATATAGAGTCCAATCTGTCCACTAGTTTTCACCCACAGACAGACGGGCAGACAGAACGTTTGAACCAGACACTAAAGAAATACTTGAGGTGCTACTCTAAAGAAGCACATGAGTCTTGGGTGGATCTGTTGTGGATGGCGGAACTGGCCTATAATAACGCATGGCATAGTTCGACGGGGATGTCACCCTTCAAGGCTAATTATGGTTTTGATGCAAATACCTTGCCGGTTGACATACCTGCTGATCTCTGTGACCAGCCATCGGTTAAAGAAAGGATCATGATGTTGAGGAGGGTACACAAGGGAGTGCAGGTGCACTTGAAAAGGGCAAAGGAGGTATACAAAAAATGGGAAGACCGTCACAGGATGGAGAGTCGTCAGTACATGGTGGGCGATAAGGTTTGGCTGTCTACAAAGAACATTAGGTTTAAGTTGCGCAGCGTGTTCCACCCAAGATACATCGGCCCATACCCCATTGTGAAACAGGTGAACCCTGTAACTTACAAGCTGAAATTGCCAGGGTCCATGCGCATACACCCAGTGTTCCATGTTCAATTGCTGAAACCGGCACTCACGTCACGAAGAGCAGCCCCTCCACCTGTGTTATGTGATGGGGGTATGGAGTACGAGGTGAGGAGTATAAGGGACTCCAAGTGGTGCCGGGGTGTACTGAAATATCTTGTGTCCTGGAAGGGGTATACTGCGGAAGACGATTCTTGGGAGCTTAGTTCGGATGTGCATGCTCCTGCTGCTGTGCGCTCTTTCCACAGGAGGTACCCGGCTAAGCCAGGCCCTAGAAGGCGCTAGGGACGGGGACATACTGTCAGGTTTCACCGAATGCGCCTACCTAACTAGCGAACTACATCTCCCAGAATTCCAGAGAGGGGGCGTGGCACTGTAAAGGAAGGGCGGACCCACTGCACTCTGTTTGTGATTTTGTACAACAAACAGTGTTTAGTAGAGACTTGAGAGGAGCGCCGTGGTGGTGTCCTCTATCTGGATTTCTTAGGGGATTTTGGTTCATGTTTCCTGGTTAGTAAACGCTTGAAGGGAACAAGGACGCGCTTGGGATTTAAGCGTCTTGCGGATTACCAGTAGCGCGTGGAATGCGCTTTCAGACTGTTTGTTTTGTTCTTGGAGTTCCCGTTACCTGCGAAGTGCTGGGCGGTTGAAGGAAACTCCAAGTGGTTATTGAAGGACCGGGACTACGCTGATTCCAAAACAGTGAGTTTCATAACGGCGTGTGATTTCAACGCGTTGTTATGCTAGAGCGGAAGCTTTCTGCATAAGCGGCATAAGAGTACCTGGTGAAGTTACTTGAAAGCGCTTAAACTTTTCACAGTTGGATTGATTGTCTCGTTTGGTGGACTACCGTGAGAACGGAGTACAGCGGTTAGACGCATACTGCGTACTACCGTTACGAAGTAAGTCACTGGTGTCTTTATAGTTAAGTGCCAAAGCGGAAGGTAGTGGGGGGAGATCCTACACCTTTCCGTATTTGGAGTGGAGCAATCAAAGATACTGCATTGTGGAATTGAGAGCGGAAGACGGTAGTAGGTGGCTACGTCTTACCGTGTCCTTATAGGATTGAAATTGGCATTTATGTACAAAAGTGAAGTAGCTTCTCACAAGAAGAAGACTGTTTTGGATTACACAAAGGTTGTGGGATATACACAAGTATAATTTATGAGCACAGTTCAACACAAGGCAGGGTAGGTTCCACCACAATAGAAATACATTATTTTTGGGTTCTGTGAATACTCTGATAGTAACCGGTGTTTGTGTTCCTTAGGGGGCTAGTGTGACGTTTAACACTATTCAAGACACAGGGAGGAGGTGGAGCAATCTTCTTTTGATAAAGGTGAATATCTATGCATACGTAGTGAGAATGAAATGAGAGTAGGATTTCCTGATTGCCAAATTATAATTTGTGTGCTTGTTCTCTTGTCTTTCAGCTATCCCTTCCCTGCAGTCCCCTTCCATCCCCTCCTTGTTTTGTTTCCTGTTATCCCTCGCCCTATCACTCGAACACGCTGTGTTGTTCATACGAGCGTGTTGGTGGGATCGGGAGGTGGAGTTATATGTGCATCAATCGGATCCGGCAGCGTGGAGTCTGACAGTTACAAGTAACGAAACGCGTTGGCTGTCTATGTGTTCAGGGTATAATTACCTAAATAAAGAAGAAAAAACTCTTGGACTATAAGAATCTGTGTAATTCCTTACTGGGTGCGCCTCCCACTCTTTGTTCACACCCCAAGACTAAGTAGGCAATTTTCAGGTAGTGGGAAGAGACTGAACATAGCCAGATTGTGTGCTTTCTTCAAAAATCCTATTCCATGGAAGAAGGGGATAAGCTGTCGCCACATTCCGCCAAGGTTGATTCCACCTTGGCCCCTCTTATTGGTCGATCCTTATTACATCCAGATGACTATTTTACCTCGGATCATATGGATCGCAAGGTGGATAGTGGACCTAAAGAAGTCTTTCACTGCCTCTAATCTGGTTCTCGGAGTGCCATTGTATTGGGTATTGACTTCTCAATCCTTGGTGAAGGATTTTGTGGCTCTGGCGGAAGCCATGCAGGAAGGTTTGTGTGTCCTAATAAATATAGAACAACAGGCAAAGTTCCTGGCTTATCTGTCGACAGATGCAATTAAGGCAGTTTCAGTGGCATCCTCCTTGGCTATCATGGCTAGACAACACCTCTCGTTGGTGGACTGGAAGTCGGATTCTGCTGAGAAGTCTCCTTTTCTGAAATTCCCGTTTGTACGTGGTACGTTGTTTTGTGTGTTAGCTTGGACGGTCTGATTCGGAAATTGTTTTAGGATAAGAAACACACCTGGTCCTATAGGTTCTCTTCCAACAAGTCATCAAAGAATTGGAATCACTTGGAGACCAGGGAGACAAGAGATTTTCCGTGTAAGGACAACCTCTCCTATCCTCTCCATAGGAAGGGGTTTCAGCCTAAACGAGGCAAGCAGCAGGATGTTCCATTCAAGGTGGTACTCTCAAGTCAGCAGTCCTGACAATAGCAGTCCTGTGGACACTAGTTCCGTCGATAAATGGATAGCAGTATTTCTTCTGGCATGGGTGCTTTCCATCTCAGACAAGTGAGTGAAGTGCATCGTTCAGAGCACCGACCTTATCGGCTTTGTCACCCCTCATCATGATTCAGCGTGCATCCCTACTTCAGTTCCAAGGAATCCTGTGAAGAACGTAGCTCTGTTGGCTGAGATCATGGCCTGGTTGCAGAAAAGTGTGATCATCCCTGTGCCACTAGATAAGGTTAGCCAAGGGATTTATTCTATCCTCTTTCTGATGCAGAAGGAACCGGAGAAGTTTCAATCTGTTTTGGATCTGAAACACCTCAACAAATGGATGGCATCCATACCATCCAATACGCTGTCCTTACAGCAGCTTATTTCTCTGGTATCTTCTGGGGACTTCATGGCAACAATCGATCTTCAGCATGCGTAGCTCCATGTTCCTGTTCATCCGAGTCATTAGAGATTTCGAAGGTTCACTGTGGGGTCAATTCATTTCTAATTCCAGGTTGTGCCACTCGGACTGAAGTCAGCACCACCATTATTTACCAAAGTGTTTCCTCCTCTGATGGCTGTTCTTCATCTTCAGGGGATTTCCATCTTCCCTTATCGAGATGAATGTTTGGTTAAGGGGGTTTCTCTTCCCCTGACTTGTTTATATGTAGTCAAGTCAAGTCAGGGAATTTATATAGCGCACTACCTACCCAGAGGGTCTCAAGGCGCTTAGAGAGGGGAGGAGGATTACTTGTCAAATATCCATGTTTTAAGTTGCTTTCTGAATGCTAGGTGGTTCTGGGTGAGGCGAAGGTACGCGGGGAGTGAGTTCCATGTTTTAGCAGCCAGGTAAGAGAAGGATCTGCCACCCATGGTGGTCTTGTTGATGCGAGGTACAGTGGCGAGGGCTTGGCTGGAAGAACGTAGTTGGCGGGAGGGGGTGTAGAAGGACAGTTGTGAGTTGAGGCATTCTGGTCCGATGTCGTAGAGTGATTTGTGTGCGTGGGTTAGCAGTCGGAAAGTGATTCTCTTATTGACGGGTAGCCAGTGGAGGTCTTTCAGGTGACAAGAGATGTGTTCGTTGCGCGGGATGTCTAATATGATCCTGGCTGAGGCGTTTTGGATTCGTTGGAGTTTCTTCTGGAGTTTAGCGGTAGTACCTGCGTAGAGGGTGTTTCCGTAGTCCAGTCGGCTCGTGACTAGAGCATGGGTGACTGTTTTCCTTGTTTCGGTGCGGATCCAGCGAAATGTTTTCCTGAGCATGCGAAGAATGTTGAAGCAGGATGGAGATACGGCGCTGACTTGTCTGTTCATTAAAAGTGAAGAATCCAGGATCACGCCTAGGTTCCGTGCGTGGTCTGTCGGGATGGGTGCTTTTCCAAGGGCTTCCGGCCACCAAGAGTCGTCCCATGCAGAGGGGGATGTACCTAATATGAGGACTTCTGTTTTGTCTGAGTTCAGTTTCAAACGGCTTTGTTTCATCCATTCGGCAACTTCTTTCATTCCTTCGTGTAGGTTAGTTTTGGCGGTGCTGGGGTCATTGGTGAGAGAAAGGATTAGTTGAGTGTCATCCGCGTAAGAGATGATGTTGAGGTTGTGTTGGCGGGCGATGGCCGCGAGGGGGCTCATGTATACGTTGAAGAGGGTGGGGCTGAGTGAGGATCCTTGTGGTACGCCACAGATGACTTCAGTGGCCTCGGACTTGAATGGTGGGATGCGGACTCTCTGGGTTCTTCTGGTGAGGAACGAGGTGATCCATTCAAGTGCTTTTCCTTGTATTCCGATGTTATTGAGGCGTTGTAACAGGGTGCTGTGGCAGACTGTGTCGAATGCTGCAGAGAGGTCGAGGAGGATGAGGGCGACTGTGTCTCCATTGTCCAGTAGAGTTCGAATGTCGTCTGTTGCTGCGATGAGGGCGGTCTCAGTGCTGTGTTTTGCTCGGAAGCCAGATTGTGAGGAGTCGAGGGATTTGTTGGCTTCGAGGAAAGCGGCGAGCTGGTTGTTGACGGCTTTCTCGATGACTTTGGCCGGGAATGGAAGGAGCGAAATGGGGCGGTCATTTTTGAGTTCGGTGGGGTCCGCTGTGGGTTTTTTCAGAAGGGCGGTGAGTTCAGCGTGTTTCCAGTCTTCCGGGAAGGTGGCGGAGTTGAAGGAGCAGTTGATGACGTCTCGGAGGTGCGGTACTATGACGGAGTCTGCTTTGTTGAAGATGTGGTGAGGACATGGATCTGTGGGGGATCCTGAGTGGATGGAGTTCATCAGGCGGATGGTGTCCTCAGTGGAGATTGGGTTCCAGTTGTTAAGGGTGTTCACGGGGGGAGAGTGTTCAGCAGATGGTTGGGTGGGTTGGTCTCCGGGTTGGTTGTCGAAGCTGTTGTGGATGTCTGCAATCTTGTTGTGGAAAAATGAGGCTAGGGAGTCGCAGAGGGCTTGGGAGGGGGTGATGTCGTTGGAGTTGGCCGAGGGGTTGGAAAATTCCTTGACGATGTTGAAAAGTTCCTTGCTGTTGTGGGCGTTGTTGTCAAGTCGATCCTTGAATGCTGTTTTCTTGGCCTTACGGATTAGTTGGTGGTGAGTGCGGGTGGCGTTTTTGAAGGCGTCCTTGGTGCTAGAGGTTGGATCTTTTTTCCAGGCCTTTTCAAGGGAGCGGCAGAGTTTCTTGGACTTCTTAAGATCATCGTTGAACCAGGAGGCCTTCTTGTTGCCAGGTTTGCTTTGACGTTTTTTCAGTGGTGCTAAGGTGTCGGCGGTGTTGGATAACCATAGGGTGAGGTTAGCGGCGGCTTGGTTTGGGTTAGAAGAGTGGGCTGGGGTGTTTAGAAGGAGCGATGCGGAGATCTGGTCGGTGGTGATTTTGTTCCAGTTTCTTTGCAGAGTTGGTTGGAGGTGGTTGGTGGGTTTTGGCTTGTTGTAGGTGAAGTGAACGCAGCTGTGGTCAGTCCAGAGGAGGTCCGTAGTGTGGCTGAAGGAGACATGATTGCTGGAGGTGAAGATGGGGTCGAGTGTGTGACCTGCGATGTGGGTGGGGGAAGTGACTAGTTGTTTAAGTCCGAGGTTGGCGAGGTTGTCCAAGAGGGTGGAGGTGTTGCGGTCGTTGATCTTTTCAAGGTGAAAGTTGAGGTCTCCCAGAAGGATGTAGTCTTTGGAGGGGAGCGCGTGTGGAGTGACGAAGTCCGTGATGTCTTCACTGAATTTTGCGCCGGGTCCTGGTGGTCTGTAGAGGAGGGTGCCTCTGAGTGTGGTCTTGGGGTCGATGTGTATTTGGAAGTGAAGGTGTTCGGAGTTGGCGAGGTTGGCGTCAGAGCTGGTTGAGATGCGGATTGATTTCTTATGTACGATAGCGATTCCTCCTCCTGTGTGGCCGGTACGGTCCTTGCGTGTGATCTTATAGTCTTCAGGGATGGCAATGGTGATGTCTGGGGCAGAGGAAGCGTTCATCCATGTTTCTGTTAGGAAGGCGACGTCTGGAGAGATGGTGTCTAGAAGATTCCATAGGTCAATGGCGTGTCTGTGGACCGAGCGGGTGTTGAGAAAGATGCATTGTAGGTGGTTGGGGTCGTGAATCTGTGGTGTGGTCGTATCGGAGATGCAGTTGGTGCCGCTGAATTTGCAGGAGTAGCAGGAGAAAGGACCATGGGTGTGTCCAGGAGCGGCTTGGACGCAGTTGGGGGCGCAACCGGGGTTAAGGGCTAGGAGGGTGGCGGCATCGTAGGTAAAGCGGGAGGGCTGGGCAGTGCGGGGGGCAGGGGGTCTGGCGCTGGGCGCGGTCCAGGCGCGGACGGGCGTAGACGGGCTTACCTTTGGCGCACCTTCGGCGCGGATTGGGCGCGATCGCTGCGCGTGAACGCTGCGCGCGGGAAGAACTGTCATATATGGATGGTGGGGGGGGAGGGGCGAGGGCGTCTCAGCTGGGAGGCGGGGCGGGCTAAAGATCAGCACAACAACAACACAGGCAAAATGGAGGCGGAGGGGGGAGCCCAGCGGAAATGCGCAAATGCTGAAAAAGCGGCGCTTTTAAAATACACAAATGCAAAATGTTCAGAGCGGCAGCCAGGCACACAGCAGGCAGCAATAATGAGGCAAATAAGCAGATAAGCAGCCAAGCAACGATACCGACTGATGCAGGAAGACACTGGGGAGCGACCACTCAGCCCAAGGGACAGGAGCGAGTCACAGCGCTTTCCGGT
Source organism: Lissotriton vulgaris (assembly GCF_964263255.1). Taxonomy (NCBI): domain Eukaryota; kingdom Metazoa; phylum Chordata; class Amphibia; order Caudata; family Salamandridae; genus Lissotriton; species Lissotriton vulgaris. Next base: position 1,028,112,698 of record NC_141691.1, read on the forward strand.
GGTGGAGCGCTGTTCTGGTCAGTGGGAGGGCGTCTCAGCTGGGAGGCGGGGCGGGCTAAAGATCAGCACAACAACAACACAGGCAAAATGGAGGCGGAGGGGGGAGCCCAGCGGAAATGCGCAAATGCTGAAAAAGCGGCGCTTTTAAAATACACAAATGCAAAATGTTCAGAGCGGCAGCCAGGCACACAGCAGGCAGCAATAATGAGGCAAATAAGCAGATAAGCAGCCAAGCAACGATACCGACTGATGCAGGAAGACACTGGGGAGCGACCACTCAGCCCAAGGGACAGGAGCGAGTCACGGCGCTTTCCGGTGGTGGAGCGCTGTTCTGGTCAGTGGGAGGGCGTCTCAGCTGGGAGGCGGGGCGGGCTAAAGATCAGCACAACAACAACACAGGCAAAATGGAGGCGGAGGGGGGAGCCCAGCGGAAATGCGCAAATGCTGAAAAAGCGGCGCTTTTAAAATACACAAATGCAAAATGTTCAGAGCGGCAGCCAGGCACACAGCAGGCAGCAATAATGAGGCAAATAAGCAGATAAGCAGCCAAGCAACGATACCGACTGATGCAGGAAGACACTGGGGAGCGACCACTCAGCCCAAGGGACAGGAGCGAGTCACGGCGCTTTCCGGTGGTGGAGCGCTGTTCTGGTCAGTGGGAGGGCGTCTCAGCTGGGAGGCGGGGCGGGCTAAAGATCAGCACAACAACAACACAGGCAAAATGGAGGCGGAGGGGGGAGCCCAGCGGAAATGCGCAAATGCTGAAAAAGCGGCGCTTTTAAAATACACAAATGCAAAATGTTCAGAGCGGCAGCCAGGCACACAGCAGGCAGCAATAATGAGGCAAATAAGCAGATAAGCAGCCAAGCAACGATACCGACTGATGCAGGAAGACACTGGGGAGCGACCACTCAGCCCATCTAATGACTTCTTAGCGAATGAGAACAAGTCCGAGCTGGTCGCAACACAGAATAGCATTGTCATTGGGGTCAGGTTCGGGATGGATCTGGGCATTGTGACCTTGCCATTCTCAAGGGTGTTAAAGATTAATTCACATCTGCACTATCTGTTGTCAGTGCCAGTTCAGGTGGTCTTGCTCTGGATGAGGGTGCCAGGAGATCCGACAGCCACAGTCTTTTGGGTGCCCTGGGTCCCGTGGCACCTCAGTGTTCTCATGAGGTTCTTATTGAGCAGTGGGTTCCCAATGTACAGGGTTTGTTGTGTCTTCTTGCTGTGACAGAGAGATTCGTAAGGAACTGGACTGGTGACTGGTTCCATTTAACATCCTAAAGGGGGTTTCCTTGTTCTAGCCCACCCAGGTGATCATCACTACAGATGCCAGAATAAGAGGTTGTGGGGACTGGTAGGAAGGTTCCCTAGGTCAAGGGCATGCGGAATGTCTCCCAGAGGGCTCGATCTTCCAGCTGAAGGGAACTGGAGGTGATTCATCTGGCCCTCCTTCACTTTTTCCCTCGGTTGAAGGACAGGGATGTCATCATTCAGACTGACAAAACCACTGCCAAGTCCTATGTCAATTGACAGGGTGGTGACGAAATCTCTGTCTTTATCTGCGTTTGAAGATCAATTGTTCCTGTGGGCTCATCAACTGTGGATTCTCTCAGGGCCTTCTTTATTCAGGGAGTTCTGAATTGTCATTGCGATTGCCTGAGCAGGGAGATTCCATCCACTCTAGGAATTCTCTTTCTCTGCATGTGTTTGCCAGAGTGTGTCGGTTGTGGGGTCAATTTGTAAATCCTTGCAATGCCCTTCTTCCCCATTTTTTCCAGGGGTGGGAGGAGTCAGCCTCAGGTAGGATGCTGTGCTGTGTCCTTGGGTCCTGATGTTACCTTTCCTTCCGTTTCCTCTGATCCAGTAGTTTCTGATTTGGGTATGAAGGGGGGGGGGGGCTCAGGGTGTTCTGGTGGCTCCTGCATGGCCATGCTCTAGCTGGTTTCCTCTACTGATGAATATGAAGGTGGGTCTCGAGTGGCGCTCCGATTGGTTCCGTCTCCCTCAAGGTTCCCAAGTGTACAGATGTAGTCTTTGGTGAGTGAGTGGGTGGGTTTGATGTTGCAGGGTCACTCTGCTTCAGCCTCTTCCTCTGTGCAGGCTTACAGCGGGTTGTCTACCATGTCACCCTATGCATAGCATTGAAAGACGTTTCAGGCTTGGTGTGATCGGAACCATATAACTCCACTTTCTGTTTCTCTTCCTCAGGTGCTGGAGTTTCTCCAAGAGGGTTTTCTGTAGGGTCTAAGTCCTGCCACTCTTAAAGTTCAGTGGGCGGCTGTTAAGGATTTCCTGTCCCGGAGGCATGGTGGACGATCAGGATCTGGTCTCCAGAATCTTTAAGGGATTTTTAAATCCACGTCCAGTCATGCAGGCGGTGTGTCCTTCTTTAGATTTGCAGTTGCTGTTGAGGGCTTTGCAGTATCCCTCGTATGAGCCCTTGTATTCCATGGAGTTAAGTATTCTGATATTGAACATGTTCTTTCTGGTGGCCTTGACTTCGGCTCGCCACCTTGAAGAGCTGTGTTCTCTGTCTGCTTTATCTCCTTTCTTTCAGGTGTTTAGGACAGGATTGTTCTTCAGTTGTGCCCAGGATTTGTGCCCAAAATTAATTCTATGTTTTATCTTCAGCAGGAAGTGATTCTTTCCAGAACCTCAGTCTCCTGAGGAGGTGGTGCTTCATTCTTTTGATGTGTAGAGGGCAGTATTGATCTACCTAGACCGGGTGAAGTAGTTTCAGGGCTCCTCTGATTTATTTGTGAATTTTAGTCCTGCTCAAAAGGGGAGTCAGCCTTCGACTCAGACCTTGAGCAGGTGGATCAAATCTGTCATTCTGTTGGCATATAATCAGCTTGGTTTGTCATCTCCTCTGGGTATGCAGAGGAGGTCTACTAGGGAATGACTGCTTCTTCTGCTGAGATGCTGGGTGCTTCTTTGCAGGAGATATGTTGAGCTCCCACTTGGGCGGTTCATTCTACCTTTGTGGCTCATTATCACATTCTGTTCCAGAGGTTTTGCATTTGCTAGGTTCCAAATTTCTGGTCTCTGCGCTATAAACAGTTTTGGCCTATGGATTAAATTTGTGTTTGCATATTCTGTGCAAATGTCCAAGTCCTATTTTTGGCTTGGTTACATCTCACTATGTGATTCATCATGCAAGAGGGACAAAGGTTTTGTTTAATGTCTACATGACTCCACTTATCGCACTAATAACATCATTTGGGTTCAAAGTCACGTCCTACGCAGACGATACCCAAATGATCCTATCGCTAGATTATAACTCGAAGGAGGCCGAACTCAACTTTAAAAGATGCTTCACCAAGGTCCTCTATTGGATGAAGGATAACCACCTCAAATGCAACACCAAAAAAACTGAGATACTGCCAATAGGTAAAGAAGTCTCTTTCTCCCCAATCGAGTGGTGGTAAGAGGATACGTCACCCCCACCTGATATGGTTACGGTGGCAAGATACTTAGGAGTGCAGTTTGACTCCACTCTCAGTTTTCAACCACATGCACTGAAGGTTGCAGGGACGTGTTTCAGCCTTATAAAATCCTTAAAAAAATTATTTGACCTACTCCCACTCGCAGCAAGGAAATCAGAAGCAGTCACCTTGATACTGGTCCGTCTAGACTACTGCAACGGTCTCTTGGCAGGAGCCAACAAACAAACATTAAAAAGACTCCAAGTAGTCCAACACGCAGCAGTGTGGCTGGTATTAAAACTTCCTCGAAGATCCTCTGCTTCTACAGCCCAGAAACCCCTTCACTGGCTCCCACTACACAAGAGAATACGTTTCAAGATTCTCCTTATCACCTTCAGAGCCTCACTCAAACTGGGTACACACTACCTTACATCAAGATTCACCCCCTACAAAACAACCAGAACCCTCAGGTCATCATCAGCCAACCTACTCAAACCTCCCAGTTTCAGATGCAAAACTAGGGGAGGAAGAACATTAACGGCATTAGGCACCAGGGCCTGAATCTACTGCCACCGTATCTGAGAACAGATAAAACTGAAACACAATATAGGAAAGAACTAAAGACCTGGATCTTCAGAACCCCGAATGAACTTTGCCTCTCTCTCATCTAAGAACTTCTGAGCAGCCACTCACCTCCGCACCAGCGCCAGGGTGCTCCTTTTGGAGTGGCAGTTTGTGCTTTACAAATGCCAATTTTCATTTCATTTCATTTCAGGTTTACTGCTGTATTCGCTTACCGTTATGAATCAGGCCCTCCCTCCCAACCTATCTGCCAGTCCAACTGCATGGTGTTTGGGATTTGTACGGAGCAGGACATAAGGTGGGTGAAAGTGATTTTATTTGTTGAGAATAATTGTGATTGGAGGCACTATGTGATTCAACACGGCAAGAGAAGTGCTCATAGCGGCGCTATTACTGGAAAGTAAATGCAGAATTAGTGAAGATTACTGGTGAGAATTAGTGGGATCTGGAGAAAAACAATAGTTTAGTGGGGCGATGATTTCTTTATATTTTTAAGTACTTTCTAAGCCTTGAACTTGTCCCACTAAACCAGGTGATGCAATTGGCTAACTTCACAAAGTTATGTTTTCAGAGCTCAAACTGTTCTTGATTTGTTTGTGAGACTCTAAATGGTAAAAGGAGGTTAACTTATGGGCTCTTCTAGGCCTTGCTTTCTTAGCAGACCCTTATAATTCCTCTATGGCAGATTGGAATCGAGGAACAGACAGTAAACAAAAGACAAGGCAGTTCTCTTCCCTGTCACTATTCCTGCAGAAACCATCTCCAGTGGCTGTGATCGCTTTCTACATAAAGCATACATAATAAAGTAGGTGCAGGTTGGCCAGATATGTGCAGGTATATTGGTTATCCGCATTAGCTACAAGTACTTACAATTATTTAAAATAGAACTTATTAAATAGTCGGTCTTATAAATCTGCTCAGCTTTACTCATGGGTTCCGGAGTAGCATGCTACTCATCGAAAAAGTGCTTCAACACCTCATAAGTGGTAGCAAGAACTATATAGATGCAAACCATTTCCCACTTCTATCCCTCCACTATCCTTCTGAATCCAAATAACTGGCTAACATGTCCACCAGTCAAATTACTTTTATATTTCACCATGCTAATTCACCACTAATCCTTTATGGGTTACGGAGTGCCATGCTACTCACTGAAAAAGTGCTTTGACGCCTCATCACGGGTAGTAAGCGATATATATATATGCAATTGCAATACAATGTATTTATTTTAAAAATTAGGCACTGTCAGTAATATTGGTCTGTATCCTCGTATGTCCTTCAGAAACCATGCGGTCCACTAATTCTTGTACTCTAACCTTGTGCTCTCAGGCCCTTTGTGATCTTCAGAGTCTTTCCTTCTATCAGAAGGATGTGATCTGCTTCAGTCAAGTGCCTGTAAACAACAATACACAGACATTTCTTTTCAACCTGAAGAAAAAATGTACTACACAAAAATTACAGGGTTTAACTTCTCATTAATTCAGACCTTTTTGGAGCCTAATGGTTCCCTTCAAACAGAATATGATTAGGCTGCATTCATTTATTATGTAGTACCCAAGTCTATTTTAAAAATGTTGGGGCATATTACCAAGCAATAGCGATAATTATCGCTATTGCTTGGTTAGAGACAAAAGTTTACTGCTGAGCTGCGGCGATTTTTACCGCAAATAAACCTTGGTATTACCAAGGATTAACGCAAATGAGATAAAAATCGCCGCAAAGCATGAATATCGCTGAAAGGTCAGCGATATTCATGCATTACCGAGCTAATGCTCTTAGCCATGTTATCCACCTCCCATTGGATAACATGGCTAAGAACTGCTCAGGGCAGCTGTTAGCTTTAGGAGATATTCGCGCTTAGCGCGAATATCTCCAAAAGTTGGTAATAGGAGATAGCGATGTTAGCGACTGTTTTCAGTCGCTAACACCTTGGCACGCCCCTTTGCATTTCATTAGTGATAAATATCACTGACATGTAAAGCGGGGCCCAGGATGGTCGCTATCTCCTACTAGCTGTCGCTAACTGGTAATAGGCACAGCTAGGCAATAGGGAGATAATTTTATCTCCGCCTTCTTGGCTTTTAAAGCCAAAAAAGCGGAGATAACCCCCTTGATAATATGCCCCGTTATTTTTTCATGCAAAATATGCATAATTTCGGATAGAATAGGACGCTTTTTAAAGAAAATACATGCATGAAAGCTATACGGAAGGTATCCCCTCGCATGCAAAGGCGATACCTGCTCAATGCCTCATACATTTTCTTTTTTTTTTTTAGTTCACATTTTTTTTATTGAGTTTCCACATTAAACAAGAAACAGAGACAATACACAAAAAATATCACTGAATAAAAATACCAATTCTCAATTCAGAAATATACCATCAGCAATTGAATTACAAAAGGTATCAAAATTACAAATATTCATTGAAAAATAAAAGGGGAGGAAAAGAAAATAGTTACATACCTAAAGCAAAGACAATAAATAGAGCTACTATAGCACATAAAATTGGACTAGTATAATAGCAATACAAAAGAGAACCAGGCATAAATATATAATTAAGTAGATAAATACATATCTTTCCAGGTATCATCACATAAGGAAATTAACAGTTCATTATTCCAAAATATTGAAATCACATTAAAGTTGTTTCCTAGAGAATTATAAAGTTTTTTATATAAAACAGAAGCACTATGGGATGATGAGGAAACAGTTTGAATATAAATTGAAAAATAATCTTTAACATTAGAAGGAATAACGTGGAAATTAATCTAAAATTGAATTACATAAATGTTCATATTTGGTAATATCAGACTGAGGTAAACTACATTTTGTTTGCAGAACTTCAAATCATATGAAAGCATTGTTGTAATAAACATCTTTAAGAAAGAAAATACCAGCATTAATCCAGAAAATCAGAAACTAATGTTCCTGTTTAATTTAATGACCGAACGATGCCATAATGACATATCTTCCATATTCAACATGGGTGATTGGAAAATTGAATCTAAATCAATGAAAATCATTTTAGTAGATTTAAGTATTACAGATTAATGCAAAAACAAGGATTTATTAGACATGGTAACCAAGGTGGGTAGTGGGAAAGGTTTCACTATTGATTTCTCGATAAGAAGCCATATAGGCGGATTAATGAAAAAGGATTGATTAAACCATAATGAACTTTGTTTTAAAATAAATTCTTTATGGTAATGAAAAAATTCAGGTAATCCAAACCCAGCATTACATTTGGGTATTTTTAACTTTTTATAACTAATACAAGGTGATTTATTATTCCACAGGAATTTGGAAAGAAGTTTGTCAACATCTTTGTAAAATTTTTATGAAAATTGTGTAGGAATCATTGTAAGGGTATAACAAATCTTAGGAGCAATAGTACTTTTAATAGAATCCATTCTTCCCCACCAAGAAAGGTGAAGTGAAGACCATTTGGATGTTTTATCTTTAATGTAATTCAATATAAAGCCACAGTTTAATGATATTGTTGATTTTATGGATGAAGCGAACAGAATACCAAGATAATTCAATTTATCCTTTTGCCAAATAATTTCATTCGTAGGTACCATATCAGGAGTACAATAAATATTTAAAGGCAACAATTCAGTTTTATTAGTATTTAACTTATATCCAGAAACTGTGGAGTATTGGGGAACAACGTCTAAAAGATGAGGGAATGAGGATAAAGGATCACTAATAAATAAAAGCACATCATCAGCATAAGCTAAGATTTTAATAATGATATTAATATTGATTCCTATAATAGTGTCACATTTTCTTATGGAAGTAAGTAAAGGTTCTATTCCTAGAAGAAACAAAAGCGGGGAAAGAGGGCAACCTTGTCTTGTACCTCTAAAAAAGGAGAATTGGTTTGAAACTTGACCATTGATAAATAAGCGGGCAGTTGGAGCAGAATACAAAGCAGAAATCATGCAGATAAATGTGTCACTAAAATGAAATGCAAATAATGTATAGAATAAAAATTGCCAGTGAATTTTATCAAAGGCTTTCTCAGCATCTAATGCAAGAATTCCTCATGGTAGAGATGAAGTGGATCCTTGTTCAATAACATGTAGCAAAGTTCTTGTATTGTTGGCAGAATATCTGTTCTTCATAAAACCAGATTGATCTGGATGAATAATAGAATCTAACACAGGGGATAATATGGAAGCAAGTATTTTAGCATATAATTTACAATCTTTATTAATTAAAGAAATAGGACGATAATTTGAAACACATGTGGGATCTTTATCAGGTTTGGGGAGTACAATAATTAAATCCTCAGTAAAGGAACCTGAGATAGTTCCTGTAGAACCAAAAAAGGTTGAAATAAATAAGGAATATGTTGTATTTTAAATTCTTTATAAAACTCAGCAGGAATACCATCAGGACCAGGAGATTTATTCTTTTTAAGACATTTTATGGCCGATCAATTCTCATCATGAGTAATGGGTGAGTCAAGCCCCATGTTATCCTTTTGTGAAATCTTAGGCAATCCACATTTAGTTTAAAAAGAATCAATTAAAGAAGCATCATCAAAATTGAGTTTGTTATAAAGATTAGAATAAAAATCTAAAAATTCATTAACTATATCATTGTGGAATAAAGCAATTCCCTGAATTGAATTTACTTGAGTTTTATTGTTTTTATACGCAAATAATTTGCTAAAAGTCTTCCAGAATTATTGGCATTAAAACGAAATTTGGCTTTAGAATTAGAAATCTGAAGGCCAGCTCTTTTTCTAAGGATGTAATTAAATTCATATCAAAGTTTTTGTAATTTAACTCTATATTGAGGGTCATTAGACGAAATAAAAAGTCTCTCAAATTTTGCAATTTGCTTTTCTAAATTTTTAATACTTGCATTGAAGGTTTTATTTTTGTGGGCCATAAGGGAAATAGTTACAACTCTAATATATGGATTAAAAGTGTCCCATATATTAACTATAGAAGTAGAACCTTCACGATTAATAAGGAAGTACTCCTGAATGGCGTGTAATAGCTTAGGTTCATTACGTTCATTAAGAATAATGACATTATTCATACGCCATCTAGACTGCTTTGTATAAGTTGAAAATAAATTTAAAACTAAAGAAATCAAGGAGTGATCCGAAATATCAATGTTACCAATCATAGGTGTAGTCACAGAATTTATTATTTGCTTAGAGACTAATAAATAGTCAAGCCTAGAATGGGAGTTATGTGGATTAGAAAAGAATGTCAAACTTTTTTCTGTGGGAAGTGTATTCGTCAAATGTCAACTAACTTTGTGGTTTGAATAAATGATTTGAAAGCATAAAAAACCTTAGAGGGACGAAAACCTTTTACAGGGTGCCCCCAGACAGTTTCTAGGTCTCTTTGCCTGTTTCTATAAAGCAGCACAGGCTCAGGGGTTTAAGTGTTCCGTCAATTGCATGGGGCCATGTCCCCAAGGTAATGAGGGAACGCCCCCTTGAGCTTCCGCCAGCACATGTAGAGCTGGCAAAAGATTTCTAGCAGAAGAAATGTGCAAACATCTGAGTCTCTTTTGTCATACCAAAGTGCCCAGCGGCGCAGGAAGCCGGCGCACAAGCCCTTGTACACCTGGGGCCGTATTATACAATGTGGCACATTTTTAGCGCTGGAAACACCTTTGAAAAAGTGCACTGGGCGCTAACTAGGAGAGTGCAGCAGATTAGATTGAATGCACTGGCCCCAGGGCAGCTGCAAACTCTTGCTGCCCTGGGGGCAATGCATTCAAGTGAAATATGATTAACTTTAAAGCACCTGCTCCGTGTTTCCCTGTGCTGGTGGCAAACTGCCTGCACTTTTAAGAGGGGCAAGTGCTCCCCTTGCAGGTGGATGCAGTGAGTGACTGCACCCGCCTGCAAGGGGACATATATGAGGTCCATAGGACCCCTTGACCTTCTTCAGAGAGCTGCCATTAGGGCACACACAGACAGTGGGCCCCCTCTTAGGTGGCGCACTGTCAGTGCACCTCCTGACAGCTCTTTGCCTTTGTGCCTGCATCTATAATACAACACAGGTGCAGACGGAAAGAGATTCACTCATTTGCATGGCTCACGCCCCAATGCAAATGAGGGAAAGCCCTCTGATGATAGCGCTGGTGTTATATGTGCATCAGCTCTATCTGTAACACTGATCACTGTAAACCTGCTTTTAAGGTGCAGATGATTATATTGGGGCACCATCAACACTTATTTCTCCTCATTAGTTTGAAAATCTGTGTTTTTCCTGCAGAAAAATAAAAAAAAGGAAAAAGTTAAATGCGCAAATACACATTTCTGCCATACCTATTCTTGCGGATTATCCCAAATGCAGGTTATCCACAGTATAGTAGCGGGGGAGCCGGTGTTCCCAAGTATATCTGTGGCTTGTGTCAGGATGCAGATGTACTCATAGGAGTGTCTGAGAGTCATACAACTGCGCTAATGTAAGCTGATCATTGGCTGCAGCATACAATATGCAATAACTGCCTTATGCAATAAGAAACAAGGAAGAGGGGTTAAAGCAAACAGCAGACATGTGCACCGGAAATCTTCATTCCAAAAGGCAAGAGCACATATCTTCACTATAATTATTTTCACTCTTATTTCTTGTTTGACAACATTATCTTGGCCTTTGATGATAAAAACACTTCACAGTTCTTCGTATTCTTCAATCACTTACTACTGCCATAACAGGGAGAAACTACACCGTTTCTTGAAGACAACTCGAAACACCTGATAGCCTATAACTCTTGTCAAAGCATAACCGAAAGCGAGGCTGTGGATACGGAAGACTATTGTAATGATGACAGATGTGCAGGTCTTTTTCCATATTATAATAATCTGCATGGCTATTGCTGTGTTAATCTTAATGTAACACACATTTGTACTACACTTCAATTAAAAGCAGTAGCCTGGGTTACAAAAGTGGCATTGTTTTTATTTTTGATTTCAAAATATTTTATTTATAAAGAAGTGACAAAGAATAGAAGGAACAAAATACAATAAAAGTGATACAATTAAATCAAGATCAATACACAATCAGGGGCTAAAATTGAGGTGTAAGCAAAGTAAATGCATATAAAAGTAAAAGTAGCCTATTATAAATGACAGAAGACGATTAGGTGAAGGCTACCATCAATGCACTAAACAAAAGTATCACTATCAAATTTGAGGTAGGGACAGGGGAGGAAATGGAATAAAGAAAGAGGAAAGAAAGAGAGAGCGATAGGAAAGATGAAAAGGGATAGAGGACAGGAAAGAGAAAAAAGAAGAAGAAAAAAGAAGAAGGAAAAAGAAGGATTCCCACATAACTAACCCAACAAAAAGACAAAAAACATAAGACACCAGTTAGACAGACAAATCAAAAGGAAACTGAGCAACCAACCCTTTTGATGACAATTCCATATAATCATCCAAAGCTTTCCAAACCCCACTAGAGATAGAAGGAGAGAGATGAGCTTGATCAACCGAAGTGTGAGCGCTGAGCAAAAAGGAGACCCAAGCCCAGCATGTATGATAGGAAACCGAAGAGAAGGATTTCCACTCCATAAGTATGATTTTCACCGCAACAGTCAGAAGAAGAACCATCAATTGAATTTCCATTGGATCTAAGGGGAGAGGAGTAGGGGCAGCCAATGGACCCAATAAAATTAAAGGGAAAGAGAGTTGGAACTCAATACCAAAGATAAGAGAGAGATGTTTATGGATGAGGTTCCAAAAAGGCTGAAGCAGGGAACAACCAAAAAACATATGTTGAAAATCGCCCGCCAACAATCCACAGCTCCAACATAGATAGTCATCTTTAAGATTGAGCGAATGTAGACGTACAGGCGTCCAATGAAGGAGATTAATAGAGAAAAATTTAGACTGCATTAAAGATGGGGCGATTCTATTGCGAAGAGAGAGTTTACCAAGTATCTGAGGAAATATGATCCGTAATGTCATGATCAAAATGGTGTAACCATTTTTGTTGAGCAACCGTCTGTGCGGGTAGTGAGGCAGATGATAACAATTTATAAATCTTGGAGGCTACGTGACCAGATTTAATCCAGATATGGAAAAGTGAGACGGTAGAAGAGGTAGGATGAAGACGTACCTTAGCAAGGGCCACTTTAATTTTAAGAAAAGTATAAAAATCAAGATTTGTTAAAGAGTGTTTTTGAGCTAAGGTGGAAAAAGGTAATGGTTCATCAGAAACTCCATAAAGATGTTTAACAAGAGATATTCCTTTAGTTGCCCAATAAGACATGAGGCTGGGAGTAATGTTGAGTTTAATTTTAGAATTCCGCCAAATAGACGACCACCTAGTTTTATGTAAAGGAATTGCTACTTTCTTATCTATTTTCCTGACCGCAGCAATTGTGTCAAGAATTATAGAACGAGAAAACAGGATATGTAAAGTAGATGTGGTGCAAAAAGAGGCAGTAGGCAAAGGAAATGCTAAGTCCTGCTCTATGAGCAACCAAGAAGGAACATGCAGAGATGGAGGAGAAAACCACAAAGCACCTTGAGAGGCCAAAAAGGCAGTTTGGTATTTTTCCCAATCAGGAAAATTGCAACCTCCCATATCACAAGGACGACGCAAAAATTTGTATGCAAGTCTAGCACGTTTGTCATTCCACAGAAATTTAGATGTCAGAACATCAATTTCGCGAAAAAAGGAATCTGATAATTTAACCGGAAGCATGGAGGAAACAAAATGAATAATCGGTGTGATCATCATTTTGAGAGTCTGGAGGCGACCCCACCAGGAAATATGTTTCGGAGACCATGTATCCAAAAGACGACGCACTTTAAGGAGAGTCTGGGATTCATTATAGGCAGTAGTGGCATAAAGGGTAGAACAGAAATAAATCCCTAAGTATTTCAGGTGTGTAGACTGCCACTTAAAGCCCGCAGAGCCCATATGAGAAGGGAAACAATAGGCATTCAAAGGGAACATTTCCGTCTTATCTTTATTTGGGGTATAGCCTGAAACCGATGAGAAGAGGGAAATGGTATTGGAAATAGCAGGGATTGCCAAAGCGATATCATCTGAAAAAATAAGAGCATCATCTGCGTAGGCAGCAGTTTTTATACAGTGAGGTCCGAAAGAAAAACATTTAATATCTGGGTGTACCTCAAATAATCGAAGAAGAGGATCAATAGACAATAAAAATAAAAGTGGGGATAAAGGACAACCTTGTCTAGTGCCCTGACGAAGATTAAAAAAAGACGACGTAGCACCATTAACTCGAATGTTAGCTCTAGGTTGAGAATATAAGGACATTACCATGTTAATGAAAGAGTCGCCAAGGTTGTGTGCGCATAAAACAGCACGAAGAAACGGCCAAGAGACCTTATCGAAGGCCTTTTCCGCGTCAAGGGCCAAGGCCGCGGCAGGAAGTTGAGACCGTTTGGCAGCACCAAGAATATGACAAAAAGTGCGTATATTGTCTCGCGCAAGACGGCCTTTCACAAAACCGGTTTGAGAAGGATGAACAAGATGAGGGATAAAGGATTCCAATCGTTTGGCCAGGATTTTAGCAAAAATCTTAGCTTCCATGTTAAGAAGAGAAATAGGACGGAAGTTTTTGGGATACGAATGGTCTTTCCCTTCTTTTGGGATGACTACTATAGTAGCTTCAGCAGCAGTACCGGAAACAGACCCATCCTTAACAAAAGAATCAAAGACAGATTGCAATTTGGGAACAAGCGCAGGGAGATAAGTTTTATAAAATAAAATAGGATAACCATTGGGCCTGGGGCCTTGCCAGAACGAGTAGCTTTAATTGCGGTAACAATTTCCTCAGGGGAGATTGGCTTATTTAAAAAAATACGATCATCCTCAGAGACCGACTGAACCGGGACCGATTTTAGAAAATCCTGACATTGATCAAAAGAGGATTGATTCGAAGGAGTATATAATTTATTGTAAAAATCACGAAAGACTTCAAGTATTTCACCAGGTTGGAATTTTTTAGAACCTGAGTGGTCAGTTATAGAAGAAATTTGCGAGGACTTAAAGGAGAAATCCTGGAATTTCAATGTAGCAGCCAAAATCTTCCCAGCTCGATTTTTTAACAGTAATATTTTGGATTTTTGCGCTTGTACTCCAATATGGGCTCTTTTAGTAACAATAGTATTATATTTGTATTTTAGGTGTTTTATTAGCTGTAAGCAAGAAGAATCCTTTGATTGCCTAAAGGTGGCTTCCAGAGTTTTAATTTCAGATGATAAATCTGTAAGCTCCTTTTTAAGATCAGAATTCCGTTTGGACATACATTTAATGACTTGACCACGGAAAGTGCATTTAAACGAATCCCATAGGACGATTGGGGAAGAGACAGATCCTTCGTTCTCTTTTTTTTATATATATTTTTATTAATGTTAGCGGGCTGACAGAAATAAAAAAAAAAGAAAGAGAACAGCAATAATTCGTAGGTAATTTCATACAAATATACATCCTAAGAGACATTTAGGTTATATATGTTATAGACAAAATAATTTTGATATGTGAATACAGTAGAAAGAGTTCCTGTTACAGAATGGAACCAGAGTAGTTTAACAATTACACAACATTAGAATAAAATAAAGTTTTTAATCTAGAAAAGTACCCCAGTTTCTATTGAATTTAATCAGTGAGCGTGTTCCCCTAAGATTTGCTAGGGCTAGCTCCATGGCGTGTATCTCTGTTACTAGAGTCCACCACTTCCAAACCGTCGGTGGTTCTGGATCTATCCAAGCCCTGGCAAGGGTTAATTTAGCGCATGAGAAAAGTATAGTGGTTAGGGTTGGTTGTGAAGATGAAGAGAGATTAAGATCTAGTAGGACCGAGGCAGCCGTGAGGGTGGGGAGCGAGATGTTTTTTAATCTAAGGACACTCAGTATATTGCCCCAAAAGGTCTTAAGTTTGGGGCAAGAGTACAAAATATGTACTAGGTTGGCTGCTTCGATCGAACATTTAGGGCATTTAGTACGGCTGCTAAAGGAGGGGTTTGTGGACCATCTGGATATTCTATCAGGTGTGTAGTAGAGCATACAGGTCGTTCTGTATTGTTGTAGCCGAAGGCTGGATGAACGTACAAGGTTGTTTATATTAACAAGAGAGTGCTCTATCTGGTTAGAAGTGATATTTAAATTTAGTTGGGTGCTCCACTTTGCGGCCAGTTTATCACTATCACTGATTTTAAACATGCTAAGTGTTTTATAGGATTCACTAATAACTGATTTGTTCTTGTTTGAATAAAGACAGGTCCATATGTCACATTCAGAGATATTTTGTATCTTTTTCTTATTAATCAGATAGTCATGCATTTGCATGTGTTTAAATCTTGAAGCTTCCGGTAGATCGTATAACTGTTTAAGCGTATTGAATTCTAAGAACCCCTGCAAGCCGTATACATCCGCCAATGTCTTAATCCCAAGAGACGCCCAGCTATGAGTAATAGAATCTGTAAAAATAGCCGGGAAACCTGGGTTGCCCCACAATGGTAATTTTGGGTGAAAAAAAGTTGTTTTGCAAAATTTTAATATATTAACCCATATCCTAGCAATGTCTCTAGCAGTTTTAAATCTTACCCTTTTGTAGTAATTCGGGTCATTGATTCTGAGCAAAAAGAATAGTGAGTCTTGTTTCAAAATAAAGGAGTGGAAAAGAGAGCTCTATTTCCATGCAATAGAGAACGTATACGTATAAAAAACTAGGACCAAAAATATAATTTAAAGTCTGGGATGTTCAGCCCTCCCTTATTTGTATTATTTTTCAGCATTTTTAATGACCTTCTGGCCCTTTTGTAGCCCCATATAAAGCTACTCAGGAGCCCGTCTAGGTGTTGGAAAAATTTATTGTTTAATGCCAATGGAATAGATCGGAATAAGTATACAAACTTTGGTAAGACTTTCATTTTAATAAGAATTATTCTGCTAATCATATTCAGAGGCAATTTATTCCATTTTTTCAAAATAAGAGTAGTGTTCTTGGTCAGATCGTTATAGTTTATATTATTAATATCTTGTAATCTAGCTGTTAGTTTAACCCCTAAGTACGTTGTCTCTTTACAGATCTCGGGAATAGCCACGATAGGGGAGTGATTAGCTATAACTTGCGTCTTCTGACGGTTAAGCTTGTAGCCTGACACCTTCCCAAATTTCCCGGCCTCGATATATATTCCTTTCAGCGCTTTGGCGATATCAGTGGTGTATACTGCGATGTCGTCAGCATAAGCTGTCATTTTTAGCTCCTGTGAACCGGAACTGAAAGGGACAATCAAATTTTGAGAGTGAAGGGCAAGCAAAAAAGGTTCAAGTGAGAGGGCAAATAAAAGAGGTGACAGAGGACATCCTTGCCGGGTCCCGCGCATAATGGTAAATTCTGATGAGGTCAGGCCCCCATAGCTGATGCAAGCAGTGGGTTTGTCGTAGAGTGCTTTTATACCCTTCAAAAGGTTTCCCCCAAAACCCATTTTGGACAGCACACACCAGAGATAGATTCCCCCCCACTCGGTCAAAAGCCTTTTCAGCATCTAGTAATATCATGCCGAGTGGGGTGGATTCAATCTCCGCGACATCGAACGCCGTGATCGCCATGTTTACATGTATTGTTGTATCTCTCCCAGAGATAAAGCCATGTTGTTGCTGGTTAACAATTTTGGGCATATATGGGGCTAGTCTAAGTGCCATAATTTTAGTGAATATTTTCGCATCGGTATTTATCAGAGAGATGGGTCGGTATGACCCTCTCTCCTCCTTAGGCTTGCCTTTTTTTTAAAAAAAGATTATTTTTGTCCTGTTCCAGGATTTAGGAGCCGTTCCGTTTAATTCGATCGATTGTATACCTTCTAATAGTAGCTGTTCTACTTCTAATCTACAGATTTTATAAAGTTCCAGGGGTATCGTATCCTCTCCTGCCGCTTTTCCAGTTGGAAGAGAGTTAATAGCTTGATGTAATTCAATCAATGATATGTCATTAGAGAGTGCGCCCAAACCTAATAAGTTCCCTGTGTTCACTGAGTATTCATCGACATATTCCTGAATTAAATCTGTATCTGCAGGGCTATCTGGAGTGAATAGATTTCATAATATTCAGCAAATTGGTCGAGTATGTCTTGTGGCTGGCTATATAGTTTGTTCCCTTGTCCTCGAATATTAGAGATTAGAGTATCTGCTCTGTCTTCTGCTACTTTATAGGCTAAAATTCTACCAATTTTGTCCCCACCCTCATATTGAGCTAATTTAAATTTATGGATCCTTGCACTGTTTTTTCGAATAAAGTTAGATTTTATGTCAGTTTTCAATGCACTAAGTTTGAAATTAATTTCCATGACTGCTGGGGAGTTAAGCTCTAAAGCTTTGACTAGTAAATCTTCTTGTTTGGTTATATTTTCTAATAATATGATCTTGTGTTGCTTCTGTTCTACGTTTTGCCTAAACACATAGGCTTGAGTAAAGCCCCTAATGCTAGCCTTACAGGAGTCCCATACCATGCAGCACCCGGCTGAGTTTTTATTAATATTAATAATTTCGTTGAGATGAGTTTTAAGTTGCGTCACATAGATTGGGTCTGAAATTAAATGTCTGGGAAAAGAAAATGGTCTAGGTAGTGTCCTAGTGCTTTGTGTGTCGAATATCATTATTAGTGCGTTATGGTCAGATGTTATCCGGGGGCAGAGGATCATAGAGCCAGCCAATAGCTTGTCGCTGACTAAAGCCATGTCTAATCTAGTGCACATCTTGTGGGGTGCAGAATAATACGTGTAACCTGGTACAGTTGGATACAGATGTCTCCAGGCGTCTTTAATATTATGTGTCTGACATAAATCTAGTATGGACATCCTGGTCCTATGCATCCTGTGATGAGCATGTGGGTTAGTTGTGTCAATTTTATAGTCCATAATGCAATTGAAATCCCCCATTATAATCATTTCCCCCTTCCAGTCCAAAAGTTTCACATTTAGTTGATCAAAGTACTTTGGTTCATCTAAATTTGAGCCATATTCTACACATAAAACGTTGGTGAGGCAGTGCGTGTGGTGACGCACCCTGAATCACTCCACCCACCTCCACCTTCCGAAAGCAAACTTCATTATACATACTAAGAAAAAGTAACGTAGATTTTTTTTTTTTTATCTTTGCTTTATCCCCTTAGTCCACCTTTTCCTCCCCCCCTGTCTTTGTGAGTTTGTACCCCCCAGCCTTTAAATAGCTTGTTCATCAGCCTTTATGCTGGTACTTTATTATTTTTATGTCTGGCTCTGACTAGAGCTAATACTGGAGAGATAATTCTCTGCTTCCTTGACGTCGTTGAAGGTGTGGTTTCGTCCATTTCTTGTAACCTTAAGGCGAGCCGGTTCTTGGAGGGATACCTGCCCGCCACAGGCCTTAATGGGATCCATCAGTTTGCTAAATTGCCACCTCCTATCCATGGTGTCCCTGCTGAGATCAGATCGTGCAAAGAACGAAAACTCTCCTACAGCTATTGGGGAGTTAGGGCGAGCTCTTTGCCAAACCGCTTGGCGTAGAAGAAAGTTACCGAAATATATTAGAAAGGGACGTGGGAATTCATTTTCTCTATTCCTCTGAAACAGAGGCAATCGATGGGCCCTCTGTATTTGTGAGTCCCAGTCCCAATCTACCAGGTCCGGAAAGGCCTTCTGAAGCACCCCTACGATGTAGGCTCTAGGGTCTGAGCCCTCTGATCTCTCCGGAATTCGGAAAAGTCTTAGGTTGGATCGTCTTTGCCTATTCTCCAAGTCCTCAACCTTTAGCTGTAGTACCTTCAGCTGATCGTCATGCTTTTCCACTGTTCCTACCAGTTTGGTGTTTGTCTCCTCCACCTGTACCACTCGTTCCTGTAGTTCCATAGTTTCTTGTGATATCCCCCCGATTTTAATGGTAAGGTCCTGTAAAGAGGATTGCATCTTGTTGTTGTCTTCCCTGAGTTGGAGATAATATTCCTGTGCTTCCGCCCGCTGATTGCTCAGTTGCTTGCTCAAAATCGTAAGTATCTCATCCAGGGAGGAGGTATTAGCTCCTGTTTTTCTTGAATCAGTTATAGGTGAGACTGGAGCGGAGCCCGAGGGTACCTCCATTGAAGAGGGAGAACTTGATATTGCAGAGGCAGACAGTTGAGTGGCTGGATGCAAAGTGTTGACTTCATGCGATAAAGTTAACTCCAAATTATTACATGACCTATTGACCTGCTCTTGAGGTTCAAGCTCTTCTGTCTGACCCGCCAGGGATGTGTTATCAGGGTCGATCAAGATTTTTTTTTCAGGGGAGATCATTATTGGCAAAGAGTCTGTAGGGCTTCCACCTGACAACCTTAGTGTCACAGTTTTGACCAAACCCTTTGCTACAATCCAGTTTCTAAGCGGGCTTTTCTCTGAGATATACTTCCTCAGGGCTAGATTATTGCTTGTCTTTAGTTTTAGCCTTTTAGAAATAGCGCCAGCCTTATTACTTTTCTTTGCCTTTTGTTTGCCCTTAATTTTATTCTTAGAGGTGCACCCCCCATTAATAAATTGGCAGACGTTTCATCTTCCGTTTCTGACTCAGCCTCGTAATCCTCATAAGAATCCTGCTCAATATTCATTGAGGTCAGAATGTGTACTGCGTTTTCATTTAGTATCTCGAGTTCGTTACCCTGAGCTTCTGGTATCCCCTCTGGTACCCCCTCTAAATTGTTTGGGATGAGGTCGCCGGGAGCTAACCTGGGTAGTGGCTTAAGTAGTGTTTGTACAGTTTTACCAGTGTTGGCCTCCAGTGCCATAGGCTGTACACATAGGGGATCAATAGAAGTTTTTTCCATGCCCGTACCTGTTTCGGCGTTAGGATTAGAGTCGGCATCTTGGCTGCTTAGAGTCATTATTGCACCCCCCCTGTTGAATTGCGCTGGGATTTGCAGATGTTTCCTTTAAGAGTAGTGGAGCAATCTCTGCCCCGCCATTTTTGCTAGCATTTTTAGCCCAGTTCTGTCTGCCTTAGAGATCAAGCCCTTACTCTGTGACCCAGCTGAGAAAATGGGTGGCCTCAGTACCTGTTTAGCCGTACCGGCTAATAATTTCTTTTCCCCTGCTGAGGCAGGAGCAGGACCCCTGCTGTTCTCCAGAGAAGCGTCATTGGCGGGTGCTTCCGAAGTCTGTAGGGGGTAGCCGTTACTGCCGTTACTGCAGCTTAGGATGTGATGACAATAGCAGTAGAAGAAGAAGCTGCCGGGGGGAGGGCCGTTGCCATTGTCACTGCAGCCGCCGCCGCCGCTACTGCCTGTTTACTATTCCGAGTTTGACGTGGCGACATTTGGGTAGGGTTTTTCGGAGACATCTTACGGATCCAGTGCACGCCGACAGTCACTCGCCGGCTGATAGTGGGGCCAAACCAGCCGATCCCAGAGTTACTGATCCGACCTTCCAGCAACCGCCGTAGCAGCCAAGCGGCATCTGAAAGCAGAAGCATCGGCCTGTCAGGATACAGAAACCATCAGCAAAGGTCTTTGTTCCAGAAGTATAAACTCGGGGTAAACACAGCTCAGCTCCGGAATGATCCCATCAGTGTTTCCCGTTTCTCCGTAAGCTCTAGGAAGGAGCGGTGAGCGGAGCTCTCAGGTGAGTCAACCAGCACGGACCCTCACTCCGCCATTTTGGGTCCGCCCAACCCAGATTCTTCGTTCTCATGGAAAAAGGTTTCTATAGCCTTGGAGAATTCGTTAACCTGAGAAGCATCATGCAAAAACTTTGGTATTCAATCTCCAGGAACGAGCACGTGCTTTAGGGGCAAAGGATGATAGCGTAAAAGTAACCGCAGCGTGATCAGAAATCAAAATAGGATGTATCAGCGGAGAAGAGGAAGATGAAACAAGAGAAGAATGAACCAGGAGATAATCAATACGAGAAAAGGAAGAATGAGGCGAAGAAAAGAAAGAAAAGTCACTACCAGTGGGATTATGAAGACGCCATATATCTTGAAGCTGAGTAAAAGAACACATGTTAAGCATTTGTTTGTGGGATTTAGGAGGGCGATACTGAAATGCAGAATTCCTATCTAAGAGAGGGTCCATTGGTAAATTAAAATCTCCGCCAACAATAAGGTTTCCAGAATGCGGGGTGTCGTTTAATTTTTTGGTAACCGATTTCCAAAAAGTCGGATCATCAACGTTAGGAGCATAGATATTCATCACATAAAGATCATGATGTCCATCCGATAATTTAGATAACAACCAACGACCCTCAGAATCATGATCAGAAGAAAGTATAGATAAACCAGAATTCTTTGAAATTAACGTAACAACCCCATTTCGTTTGCCAGAGGCATCAGAACAGCAAACATCCGAAACCCATTCCTTCTTCAAAAACAACGCTTCTCTGGTAGTGATCTTGGTCTCTTGAAAAAGGACCAGGTCAGAAGACAGAGATTTACAATAATCTAAAATTTTTGACCTCTTCACCGGATGATTCAAACCCTTAACATTAAGGGACAATACATTTAAACCCGGCATGGAAGTACATAAAAATAGAAAAAAGACACCATGGATGACAGAGAAACAACCAACCTCACAGAGACAAGGAACCAACCAGTAAACATAAGAAACGAAGAGGGAGAATCCATGTGGGGAATCCGAAATAGAAAAAAAGAAAGAAAAGAAGAAAAGAGAAAAGAAAGAAGGGAGAGAAGAAGCAGGAGGGAAGGCCTAAAAAAGACCAAATTCATACTAGGGAGAACGTGGAAAGGCGAGCAAGGGACCCGTACAAGGAGGAAAAATAATTGATATCAATAGCCCCAAAAATATACTTAGCTGATGGCATTAAAATAAGAACTGAAACAATCACAAGTAGCAACGAAAATCAGCTTAATAGTGTAAATAATCAAAATGTAATCAAGAAATTCGTACAATCACAGTGAATTAGTACTACAATATCAAGAGTTATATCTATACTAAATACTAATACTAGACAATCTGATAAGGAAACAAAACAAAGTGGTAAAGCATGAACAATAGAGGAATGCATGAAGATAAATATGTATAACCTAGAAATAAATATGTAGTTAATGAACAATCTATAATTGTATAGAGTTAACAGCATGTAACTGAAATTAAAAATGCAGAAACATATGGACATATAAGAAAAGAAAAGAAGAAAATAGGAGAAGAGAAAGAAAGAAGAAATATAGAAAATGACCCATAGCAGAAAAAGCGAGGTAACTATTAGTAATAGAAAAAAATCAAGAAAAGAAAAACTGACTTGAAATAAGCAGTGACATGAAATATAGACTACAAGGGTTGGAGACAAGAGAAAATAAAAAGAAAATGATATGTAAAAATAGAGTAAACGACATGACTCTGAAAGAGAAGAAGAATAGAGAAAGGAGAAATGGTAAGGAGAAGAGTAAAATAGAAGATCGAAAAAACTATAGAGAAATAAACAGGAACGATAATGGAAAGAGCAACAGAGAGAGATCCAAAGAGAACAACTCCAAGGAAGAGGGATACAAAAAGAAGACAGTGCGGACACAAGGAGAACAGAGAAACTCCAATAACGGAGTTAGAGGTTAAGACCGGAATATAAGCTCAACAGGAGATAGGAGAAAAACAGGCATATAGAAAACCACATCCAGAAGAAACAGGGAGACATTTCAAGTGCCCGAGGCACCAAGATCTTGCGTTGTCGCTCTTTGAATCTCCATCTCTATCTCCAACTGATTGTCCAGGAATGTAGCTAAGTCGGCCGGCTCATCGAAAATTCTGGAACGTCCTTTGTAAGTAATGCGGAACTTCGATGGACCAGAAAACGAAAAGGGAATATTCATCTCAGAAAGACGCTTTCGAAGATTAAGGAAGCCCTTTCTCCTGATGACCGTATCTCTGGCAAAGTCCGGGGAAATTGAGATTCGATGACCTTCCCAGACGACCTGTTTAGCTTTCCACATATGAGAAAGAATCTGTTCAGTATGTTGGTGTTGCAGTGGCTTAAAAATTATCACTCTTGGCTGGGTTGCCGATTTAGATCGAAACGTTGGAACACGATGTGCTCTTTCTATCTCAAATTCTCTATGGAATGAGATTTGTAAGGTGTCCGGAAGCCAATGAGATAAGAACTCAATCATAGACGAAGATGATTTCTCTGCATCTTCCGGCAGACCAAAAATGCGTAGGTTAGATCTACGATTGCGGTCCTCCTGCTCAGTGAGATCTCTTCGCAAAGCCGCCATTGAGCGCTCCAAGTGGCTGAGGGATCTGGATTGTTTTTGCATACCATCCTCTGCACAACTGATTCGTGATTTCGTAGCAGATACACGAAGAGAGGGGGCTTTAAAGTAATTTCTAATAGCAGACACCTCCACTTGTAATAAATCTGTATTGGTTTTCGTTGACTGCGCAATATCATGTACTTCATTAAGGCGCGTTAATATGGTGTCCAAAGTGGAGTTAGTGTCTGACTGAGTAGACTCAGGCGTAGGAGACAATGACTTAAGTCTCTTAAGCGAAGTGCCAACATCTTTTGAGTCTTTGTTGTTCGAGGAACGACCCATATTTGCAGCCATGAAGGAGCAGCCTTGAAGAAAAAATACACAGCCACTTGAGGAGAAGAGGAGAACAAAAAAACTGCGTAGTCTGTACCCAAAAAGAGAGATACAGCACACTGAGCTCAATGGGCGCCAATTAAATAATAACGGCTCACTTATATGCAGGGCAGACAGGTATCAGAGTAATGATAAAGCCCCAAATAGAGCAGGAGGGCTTAGCAATGACTTATGAAGAAAAAGATCTACACCAGTAAGAAATAGCTGCACTGAGAAAAACAGCGCATGAGCAACTTAATATCCAGCCAAGCAGCAAATAAAATAGCTGAAAAAAGAAAGAAATGTTACCAACTTTAGGCATTTTGTAGAAGAAATGTCCTGGACAGCCACCACCACCGGCAATAATGTATCCAAGGCGGCACTTCTGAAGAGAAAATGCCAGCTGCGTCAGAAGCGGGAAAATGGCAGCCGTCCGTAAGGGAAACGAGCGTCACAGGAGCCTGACAGAGAAAGCATTCAGTTGGTGTCATAAATCTCCAAAATCGCCGTCAAACAACTCCCTGCATATTCCGCTGCAGAAGGATGCCATTTCCGCACACAGGGGCAGTCAGGAAGCGGAGAAATTACTCCGACGGGACACTCTCGCCTCGGAGCTCAAGCGCAACACGCCATGCTACAGCGGCGCGCAAGCCACGCCCCCAAAAGTGGAATTTAAGGAAAAATGTTTTCCTAAAATATTTACATTGCAGAAACAAGAAAACAATGTTCAAGACAGATGCTGTTTCTGACATTACTCCTATCAAGCATTGCTCTCACCTGAAAACCCACATTTTCTTTTAGGATAGCTCTCTCCCTAGCTCTTTACATTTGTTTGGTCTCGGCCTGCGTAGGCTGCGCTTGCGCAGACTCTCGCTGGCGAGATTTTATGTTTTCCAGAGTGGGGCTTGAGCCCACCCCTCTTCTCCATTGGCTGGCTTCCTAAACGAAGGCCAGCCATTGGAGAAGAGGGGCGTCTGTCCATTTAAGCCCCGTCTTTTTCCGATTGAGGGGCGTGTTTTTTCATGTTCTTTCTCTCCTCTTCCCATTGGCTGGAATTTTTCATTCCAGCCAATGGGAAGAGGAGAGAAAGAAAAACACGCCCCCCCCAGTCGGAAAATGACGGGGCGTTTCTCCGAGGCAATTCTGCTTGACCTCGGAGAAACATGGTGGTCCTTTCCCCCTTGCCCTGTTCTTGGGGCTCTCTGAGTGTCTGTCCCTCGGGCCCGGCTTGCTCCGGTACCGGCACCACACAGTGCCAGCAGGGATCGCCGCCTGTTCGATTTCCGAGGGTCGAGCACGCCAATTGCAAACTAGCCACGATGCTTTCCATGCCTCACAGTCAGATAGGGCGCTCCTCGCGTTGAGGCATGCCCGATTTGCACTGCTCATGTAGAACTCTAGGGTGCAAAGTCTGCATGGGTTTCGAAGTACTTCTCTGCTGTCTTCACCCTAAAGGACTCAGCCAGGCCGCTGATCTGATGGAAACAACTCTTTTCCTAGCACGCGCTCTTTAGCCCTTACCGCTGGGGGCGGCCGCTCTCTTTCGCCGGTGTCCCCGGGCTGCCCTCTCCGCTGCCACGCCACTCTCTGCTCTTCTGATGCTCTTGAGCTCACTTTGCGGGTTGGCTTCAGTCTCACTCAGGCACTCGATGTTGTGAGGCTGCGTACCCCTGCCGTAACTCCTGGCTCAGCTCAGCTCGTCGTTCGGGCCACTGATTTGTGCTGCAAGGTCACCGAGTAGTTCCTCTCGATTTCCACAGCTGCCTCAGCACTTCAGGCAGTTGATGCGGCACTGCTTCACAAAGCTTAAGCCGAAGGCCCTGGCCCGGAGACGGAACGACGAGCAGGCACGTCCTACTTGATCTGTTTTCTAACAGTGTATTTTGTTATCTAGTTTTCGAGGTGACATTGCGCACCTTACTTTGATACAAAAATCATAGCGTGCCTTACCACTGTTTGTCATGCTGTGATTGAAGCAATGCCTTTTTTGTGACATGTTTGACATTGTAATTCGCCCAACAGTATAATCTCACTTTATTTCCAAAACTTTGGTAAATATAGCAACTGTAAGAGCTCTGTAGGAAAGTATAAACAAGACAATACCTTCTTTCTTGAGAGGACTAGCAAAAGTATTGCATAATTTTCATTTATGGGGGAAAAGTGCAGGAGTTACAATCGGAAAGTCACTGCTGCTTTAAAAATATTTGAGTGCCAGTACGTTGAGTAATTTTTTTAAATTGTATTATGATAACTGCTTCTGACCTGGATTTTTATTCAAAACACAGAGCTTGACTGGTCACCTTGCGTTGCTTAATGCTATCTTCCATGGTTAAACTTGAAATAATGAGGTGCAACCAATGCCCAGGTAGTTTTAGCAAGTGTAAAAATGGCACAATAATGGCATAATACTAGCATAAAGTGTGCTGCATTACGACACATAATTTGTCTTTGCCTGCCTCATAATTTACTCATCCCTGCCGCTGCTGTGTGTGTGTGTGTGTAGCTCTGTGTGTGTGTAGCTCTGTTACCTTCTGTTTGATGGATATTTAATTTTGTCTCTTTAACGAAAACTGTTCTCAAGACCTGATTCAGGTGCTAAAATAAGCCATCTACTGTCAGGGCATACACTCCAACTACAACATTACTATACTGCAACTACAATACTAAGCCCACAGGGTAATAGCATTAAAGATCTCGAACGAGAACGCCGCAACACCACTTCACCACTCTACCACTACAGCTATGCTATTAGCAACACGTTATTTATTGAACTTGCCACCACAGTCTCGCTATTTTTTAGCGCTGCAAATAACATCCCAGTTTAAAGTGCTTAATTTTTTGGGCCTCAAAGGGATGACGGGGTGAGTTGCATCTTCACGTAATATAGCAAGAAAAGCTTAACCCACTGAGTCTCTGAGTGTGTAACTACTCATCCAACATTACAAATATATAGTTCTGCAACCGTTCTACAACTTTGTATCTCCACTACCACAGAACACTACCAGAACACTACCAAAAACCTCACTAGCGCACTACAATACGAAAACGTCATCGCTACAGTGCAACATCATAAAGATATTAGAATACTACTGCACCATGCAACAATGCGACAAAAATACAATGCAACGCAAAAGTGTAAACCACTCTGATGCCATTGGGGCAGGTTTGCACTATAGAAAATGACCTAAATAAATAAACAAACAATCACTGGATGACTGAAACATAAGACGAGAAGATATGAGTGAAATTAATTGTTCATCTCTCTTTCAATGGGCAGAAACAAATGAGTGCAATTAAGGGTGCACGTGATTCACTAGTGTGCGCCATTTCATTTTCAGAGTGGTTTGTAAGGGATAAAGAACTCCTGTCGTACAATATATGGATATTTCAGGTCACAGAGGAGCTCCATAACCAGATAGAGGAGCTAGGCGAAGGCCGGGTTCCTTTACAAGGTTATGAAACTTCGAGGTTACTTGCAATATCCTTATCATGTTCGCCAGGGGTTACTTTATTCCATATAATACATGGTCACTCCATCACCTTTCCCGCAAACCACTTAAAACCTTGGAGCATAGTTCTTTCATATGAAAGAGCGAGCATGTCTGCAAACATCAAAAAAATAAAACCTCTAGTACAAAATTAAACACATCAAAATCCTGTTAGGTGATTTTTGCAAACAGATATTAGAAACTGTTCAATACAGAAGGTGTGCAGAAAGATTCTAGCTTTTCTCTAACTACCTAATGAGTGCAGAAAATAAATATGTTTTATTTGTTAAGCTATCAAAATACAGCAGGTGAAAGGGTCCAGACTGATTTGCATATGGCTGGGTCCAAACAGGGGTGGCATGGTGGCATAAAATGATGGATTTAAACCAGATCTGTGATTGGGGATGAGTGTTTGACAATGTTCAGCATTCCATCCATCATCTTTAAGTGCTGATATGTCGTGTGGCATCAAAGTGACATCACATTACTTAGGGGTGCTTGAATCGAATATGTCTGTATCCTCATAAAAGTCAAAAGTGTAAGAGACATTTTTATTCCATCACAGCACATGGAAATGATGCTCCTCATTATAATGCAATTCCATCACCAGTGAAGGGTATCCTACAGTCCTTCGAGGACTCCAAAACTGAATAAGATGATGGGATTGTCAGTGCTCCTTAGAGTTCTAGTTCACACACCACCCCGCTTCTGTTCAGCATCCACTCTTGTTGGAACCTCTTTTAGTTTGCAAGCACCAAGGAGCAAGAACCAAAACCACTGGCTCACCTCAGTCCAATCTTCGGCTGTCTGTATTAAATCCCCTATTCCACCCCCCACTCCCCCCACCTATCTGCAACTTTTGTCTTTAATTGTACATTGATATCGTTCTTTAACTTGCTGGAGCAATAGACACCTTATAACTTTAACTTCATTCTGTATTCAGATTGTTTGTGTTGGGTGCCATATTATGTATAACTGGGCCTGAAAATGGGAGCATGTTACAAAAGAAATGTGTGGGCTTATCTTAATTATGTGCAAAATACCATCTGGATACCAAGTATACACACCTATCAACAGGTATAGATAGTCTCACAATGCAGAAAATGAAAAAATACTCTTTTAAAGAATTTGTGGAATCTGAAGAATGATTTAAAGAATGTGTGGAATCTGAAGAATGCATTTATAAGCTACAATGGGAACAGCCAAGGAGCATGGGATCCAGGGAAATGTGCTAAGTGTTGGGGAAGACATGTACAGAAGGAGAAAATAGTTAACTAAAATGTTTCTTGAGTTCAGGAAGCGTGTCTAAAGTTGGAGAGGGTGAGCGAAGCACTACAAAAGTTAAAATGCCCAGGGAAGTTTATATACAATGTCTAAATGGGAAAACATACCAAAACGCAATCAAAATTTTAAAAGGTATTTCTAAACACACATCAAAATGTTCCAAATAAAAGTCCGTGGCAAGCAAAAGACTAACATTTCAACATAAACATAAAGTTAATACCCAGCCTAGACATGTTTTTCTCCTTGTGGAAACCCAGTACTGGGGCCAGGAGCTCCTGTCCTGAGCCTTCTTCTGGCTGGAGTTGAGTGTCACCTCAACCACCTCCTCGAATATGGTCATGTTGATCCATGGGGCAGTAGCTGACACCTTTTGAGTATCCAGACACACTGGGTGAGATGCAAGGGGCAGTGCTGGTGTAGGTACAGGGGCTGGAAAAGACAGCGGGTAGAGAGAGGTGGGTGGGATAGAGGAGGACAAGGCAGCAGTCCAGGACAGTAAGCAGGTGAGTTCCCTGTGCTAGGCTGCCTGCTCAACCTGCATTTGATTTAGTGCTCGTGAAAGAACAATAAACGGTGTTGAAAAACATGAGAATAAAAGTAAAACAGCATATGGAAATATTTTTAAAATTACTTGTTTCACTTGCACCGTTCATTGTTCTTTCATGAGCACACACTATGCACTTAATACATAAATCGTAATCATGGCGGATGCTGCTTTATAATCCTTGAAGCATTCTTTTGCCTCTTTTGAAAAATATAGGGTCTCATTTATGAGGAGTTGCGTCGGTTTTGCGCTTCTGATGCGTCACTTTTTGTGACGCATCGGTGGCGTAAAACATGCCTCCTGTTGCACACTATTTACAAAGTGATGCATCTAAGCAGATGCGTCACTTTGTAAACCCCTGCGCTACATTATACCTGCGTCAGGTATAATGTATGCAGGGGGGCGATCCCCCGCAAAAAGCCTCGTAGAAGTGACGCAGTGAAATCTATGAGATTTCACTGCGTCACTTCTAGGATGGATGCTGTTGCGTCAAAATCTTACGCCTGCCTCACAACAGACGTAAGACTGATGCAGGCCCTATCACATAGGGCTTGCCCCATGTGAAAGGACGCATTGCTGGAGTTACCTCACTTTTGTGACACACTCCAGCAATGCGTCACTTTTGCGCCATACAGATACGTCAGAAATACTGATGTATCTGTAACTCCATGCAACATGATGCGTCATACAGTAAATATGACGCATCATGTATGTCGCAAGTAGTGCGCACTGAGAAGTGAAGCATTGCTGCTTTTACGCAGCGTTGCGTCATTTCTCATAAATGAGGCCCATAATGTCTTGAGAGCACGTGCAGGCCTCCAGTGCGCTGCGGAGTGCGAAGGCGCTGGTCTCGTGCTGGTTAACAGCATGTGAGCAGTGCCAGGATTGGTCAAGAAAGTTTGCTGGGGTCCTCTTTGAAGTCGACGGAAGAAGAGGTCTGAGGTGCGGAGCTAGGAGGATACGTAAGGTAAGTGTCGTAAATATGTTTTAGCATACCATTTTAGGTCTTCACATAAGGACTCATGAAATACATTTTGGGGAAGAACCTAAAGAGGCAGAAGCATCTCCTAGACAGAGATGTATGTGCTTATCAGTGGATCCTGAGGTGTAATTGTGGTCTTAATTTTATCCTGTTATGCTGCTGCTCTTTTTCTTGTTGAATATTGCCATGTTTTGCTGTTGTCTTTTCTTTTATCACGGAATGTGGAATGTACTTTTAAGGTTTTAACAAATCAAATAAAGTTTTGTTTGACTGACTGACAGTGGATCCAGGCCAATCTGTATATCTGTGCCTTTGCATTCAAAGTACAGCTCCCTTATGAGATCCAAAAAAGTGGAAACTGGTCTGGGGTTGCGTTTGTTTTCCTCTACAGGGGCAAGTGAAACACCAATTGACATTCAGCTGGTCTTTACAATGAGTGCATTAATGGTCTGTAAACTATAGGCTATGGCCTCAAGAAATTATCATTGGTGATGATTAATTCAAACTTTCCACCCATTACGTTTTGTTCTCTAAATCTGTATACTTGGTTATATAAAACATGTTCTCTTGTCATTCCATGACTGCTGCAAAGATATGCCGCCCCTAAATCGTAGTCAGCCAGCCCTACCACAACACACCTCCAAATGAAAAACTGACTATATCACTGAAACAGCCATTCCCTTATAGAAACAAACTTTTCTTCACCACACCACAGAAAACCAAAATTGACGTTTCCCAAACACAGATGAATGACTTGAGGGAAATTTCTTTGGCGGCAGCATCCCTTCATTTTTGAACGACTCATTTCATCTCGTGTCCCCCAAGACATTTTATGGTGTGTGTCATCTGCAGAGAAACCCCCTGTTGAGTGTGTGGCGTATCATGTTACAGTGTCATCAATTTAAAAAAGCAAGCTTGTGACATTGGCCCTAACATGAATGGCACTGCTATGGGAGGGTACAGACGTGTTGACACAAATGTTTCTGTAATGACTTTCACATAACAATTCCCATACAGGCTGAGGTTAGCCTGCGTTGGCAATCGCTGCTTTCTTTTGTGAGCCCTACATCATTATGAAGAATGTTTTGTTTCAGAGTATCCAAGGAACCTCACAAGAGAGGAAAAAAGCCTGCATGTTTCTAGCCAAAAGTACTTTAAATATGTATCCGGAATTTCCAGTTGGATTCGGCCTCAGGTACAGCGAAGGGAGTGCGTCTCTTCCGTTTTTAAAGTAATAAAAAATAGCATGATAGAAAAACTGACACATTTTATGTAAAATGGTAACTGGGTGATGGCCTGCTACAGCCCTATCTGCGATGGGGCATCCAGATGAGCTCGTTCATGGCATGCAGGGGAGAAAGCCCCTCGCAGTACCCGGGCTTCACTTTGACCACATAAATTAGAGAGGGATGAGGTGGCTGACAGTAAAGACGCAAAAAACCAATATGTTTTCTCTGCCCAACAGCGTCCAGCATGAGCAATCCATCCTTCATTGCAAATTAAGAACAGGCAGACTAAAATAGACCAAAAGCGAAATGGAGAAACCTAAAGTCAAGACCAAATGAGCAAAAACTCAAGCCTACCTCCAGGTCCGTGATATTTTCATGAGGAAGGTTTTTCCAGCCAAAGAACAAAGGGGCATATTATCTAGATGTGCGTTATATAACGCACATCGCACATTTCCATATCGCTGGCTATCGCCGGATTTTTTCGTCGTGTTAGCGCTTAATTATCAATGCACAACACGTAGGTGAAATTAAATCCGGCGATAGTCGGCGATATTGGACATTAGCGCATGAAAACAAACGCTGTTTTCACGTGCTAATGTGTGCCCTTGAAAATATGGGGGGGTGGATTCAGCGTTATGATCCACACCCCCATATTATCAATGCCTTAACACCTGGTCAGAGCAGGCGTTGGGAGACCTGCGATAAACGAGTTTATTGCAGGTCTTCTTCTCCCAACGCCTGCTTTGGTAATAGGGTCTTCCCACCTCTAACCACATTTTACATGTGGTTGGACGTGGGAACGCCCACTTTTCATGTCATTAACTATGTTTCTTGCTGACATGCAAAGTGGGCTTGAGGCGGGCGTTAGCATGCCCTTGTTAATAGGGCGCTGGAAGTATCGCCGCTTTCTCGGCACAATTCGCCGAAAAAGCGGCAATACTTCAGCTTGCTAATATGCCCCAAAGTAAATGCCAAATTACTTGCTAGTAATCGCCATTAACACACATATTATTTTTCCTCGCCCTGTACTTTATGAGTTAAACACCACCTTCAACACAGAACCACCCAAACATAAATGAGCACATAAATCCCACACACTACGAGGCACATTAGGATCCGCCCGCCATCCCAACTCAAAAAGGGACCGCCCGCCATAAGGGCGGGGGTCCTATGGGGGGACATTAGGATGCGCCCGCCACAGTTGCGGGCGCATCCAGCAATCCTGTCATTGTGGCGCCCGGTGCAGTCAGCACCGCCCGCCACAATGCCAGGAAGGCATGCTGTGCACTTCAATGCACAACATGGCAGGCACTGCGCGGTGCCTGCCATGTTGTGCATGGAACTGATGGGGGCTAGTATAGATACCCCCCATGTGCACCCCCCACCCCCCAGAATCCCTGGAGGCGCACTATGGGCCCCCAATGTTGAAAAACGCCTGCCTTTCCGTGGCAGCGTTGGCACTTCCCCGCCCTCATAGTAATATGATGGCGGTGTCTACCAGACACCGCCACCGTATGAACTACTTTTCTGCCCAGTAGACAATCAGGCGGATTGCCTACCAGCGGAAAACCGGCAGACGGTCTTCCCATCCGCCGGGGTCCCCCCCCCGCCATGGTAATATGGCTAGGGGTAAATTAGAGGTGGCCGGTGAATTTTGGTGGGCGAATCTCCACCGTCACGTTATCATAATGGGCCCCTAAGTGAGCGGGAATAAATACCTGAGACTCAAAGCACCCACTTTAAAAAAAAAACACCCAGACCAGCAAGAAATAACAAAGACATCCTACTCCAACTCATTAAACAGATTTGTTTTCAAACAGAGTTTAATGTTTATAAAAAGAAAATTCACTAGGCAAGGTTGGACGATGTATGCAAACGTTGCAGTTTTGCCAAGTGCAAAATTTGTGGTGGTGCCAAGCTCTTTGAAGGCTTTGGACAACTAAGCCCATAGTACACTCAAGAAAAAGGTTGAAAAGTCCAGGTGCAGTGAGAGAAAGGAGTGATCTGCCATGTGACACAGAGAAAGTGTGATGTAGTGTGAGAAAGCCGAAAAGCACTGCAGCAGTGGGCACTAGAGACTGGCTACCATGTGTTAAAGATGGCTGACCACCCAGACCTTGCCAAGAGTTGCAGCAGCAGATAACTGAGGATATATTGCCCAAACCATGGTGGATGCTGCCATAAAGGAGCCGGATTCCACGTAATAAATATACTCTGGAACTCCAGGCCGCTGTCTCTTTTTCTCAACATAGAAGTGTGGAGGGGATAAAAATGGTAAGCCTATCAATTATTACCGTTCCAATGAACTATGACTCTGAAGAATCACAGACTCCCAATTAAGTTGGTTAGTTTATTACAAAGCCAAGTACAGTTAGACTTACAAGCGCTTCAAGATAAGGGTGTGTAAGTACATTGGAACTAATACAAAGCCAAACCTATGAGTGAAATTAGGCAGTGCAACATGCACAGAATAACCAGTTCCAGAATCAGGATACAGAAAATGATGGTCCCAACGTCAAGATTTCCCTTCATTGGAGGGTCATAGGTATAAAGCATTAGTCTGACCCTGCTCTACCACTAACGTGACATCCCTACTTATCATTTCCCAAGGCAAGATACATAAAGGTGTCAACACGTGAAGGGTTCCTAAGACGTCCACTCACTTTGGATGGGTCAAGTAGCATAAATCTACAGAGCTCGTTCTAATATGCTCTCTCTCTCTCATGGAAAAGGCGGAGGTTCCCGGGGTACTGTCCCTAACTTCAATAAATGACTTGCAAACAATATCCCAAGATTCATTGCGACATCACACCATCCAGTCAAGCCACCTCTTTGTAGGTAACTTTCCATGTGGCATCGATGGTCCCAGTCCTAGGCTAGATAGCCTTGATTCCCAGGCTTAACTAGATGAGAAAGTACAACAGTCTTTATTATCAGTATCACTGTTCAATGTATCCTCTACTCCCTAAGCCTATCTCCAAAAACAAAGACATTATTCTAGCAAACAAGGATGAATTTCTCCACCTGCAACAGAAACGTGAGAAAGAACAAATCCAACATGCACATGAAAATTCACTAGTGGATCTGATGTAAGAGCTTCCAGGGGAAAAATACCATTCAGGCCAACAGAATTCAGTCAACATTAAAAATGGCACATATAAAATGAATGTTATTACTGAGCACATCTAAGTTAACAAATTACATAAGCACGTAATTTGGTGAATACTCATTA
Source organism: Lissotriton vulgaris (assembly GCF_964263255.1). Classification (NCBI taxonomy): domain Eukaryota; kingdom Metazoa; phylum Chordata; class Amphibia; order Caudata; family Salamandridae; genus Lissotriton; species Lissotriton vulgaris. The sequence continues at coordinate 1,028,147,007 of NC_141691.1, forward strand.
GCTACATGTACAAATTCTACACGTTAAGGTTTTCATCTAATCATATGTAGGTGCCGCGTTAATTTCTTCACGCTTGCATTGAAATATCCTTAACACTTCACTTTTCACATTATTACAGCTCACTTTCTAATGACCTAATGTTAACATAATTAAGGATTATATGCGGGTGTGAACTACCCATTAGTATGATGCATGCCTACATATGAAAGAGCAAAATCTGCACTCTAACAGACTCAGGGAGGCAGATAGCCTGGCCAGTGTGGCCATCATGACCTTCCAGTGCTATCATGAGAGTTCAAGAAAGAAATAAACTCCCATGAGATTTTATGTCTTTTTCAGTATGGTGAGCGGCAAATGAAGGCCACTGGTCACAAATTAACACCGCTATTTTAAGGACAGACTGCATCATGAGTGCCAGGTCCAAAACAAATGTAACATAAAAAGGACGACAACACAAAGATAAAAAAAGAAACTGACACATAAACAAATAAAAATAAGGCTTAGGAGGCCAAAGCACACCGGTGGAAAACATATTACAAAAAACACAAGGTCAACCAAATATAAAAGCACACAGAAGGCGAGACACACAACATGTTTACCAACAGTATAGCAAAGAAGGGCTCAGCAGAGTACAGATGAATGCCAGAACATTTTGTGGTAACATTCAACAACAGTGTGGGGGTTCGAAACGAGAAGACAGTCCTGCTGATGCTGACAATTTTCTAGAAGTGTCTGGAGAGAAAGACAAAACCTAAATTCTGTTCTCCCTGAAAAACCCACTGGGTGGGGATTTCTGTGAAATCATTAAAGATCTACCATGAGGAAAAGCATCAACATTTAAAAATGAACATGAGGCAGTAAATGCTCAATTTCTTCCTGAAACTGGGGATGGTGACAGATACACCTTTCCTCAAAAGAAAGAGGAGAATCAGTCGACAACCCACCTGATATTTGTTCAATACTGCAGATTCAGTAAACGCTTGGATCATTACACACATTTGTCAGCATATTATAGATGGATGTCAATTGTAATCAATATGATACAAATTGCAAGTAAAAAGCAAAGCACTTTTTATGAAATATATGAACTGAATTTCATAAATGACCAGGCTGAGACGCAAGCGAACCAGATTGAGGCTGGCAAAGCAGAAAAAAGACAATAAACATTCCTATTGCAAGAATGATTCCTGCCAAAGACATAGGGAGAGAATGGAAGGAGACTGAGATCCCTAAATTCTGAAAAATCTGATCAAAGTAAAAGACAATCATTAGCAAAAGTGCCACAAGTGTGGACAGAAAACACATTAGGACACAGTATAAAATCCGGTCAAATGATAATCCTCCTGAAACACTAGAGTTGTTATGAAAGGCTGTGAGAGAATAGAGCTGAGGCAACAAATGATGGATGGAATGCTGACTGAATCAAACATTCACTTCCTGTCAAGAGATCGGCATTAAATCCATCATTCTTCTGGTCAAAACGCCACCCAGTTTGGACCCAGCCGTATGCAAATCAGTCTTTAACATGTTGGAAACAGTACAGACTAAACTGCCAAGCCAGGTCAACCCTGGATGAGAAACAAACATCCTGGGACCGGTTTCGGAGTAACACCCATCATCAGCCAGGCTTGCTTGAATCTAGTGGCACAGTGAGCAAGGAACCCACGTCTAGGCATACCCATCCAACTTAGGGCAAAAAGTACTGCAGCAAAAAATGATGGATGGAAGTCTGAATTTATCAAACATTCACCCTCAATCAAGAGACCTGGGTAAAATCCATAATTCTTTTTCTCACTACACCACCCCAGCTTTGACCCAACCCTATGCAATTCAGTCTTGACCCATCTCCTCATGGGAGCAGTCCAGCCCGAACGTTCAAACCGGGTCATCCCTGGATCAGAAACAAGCATTCTGGGACCCTTCATCAGAAAGGCTAGCTTAAATCCAGTGGCAAAGTGAGCAAGGGACCTAAGTCTGGGCATACTCATCCCACTTAGTGGGAAAAGTGATTCAGCAACAAATAATCTACACAATGCTGAATCATTCAATCTTTAGCCACTAGTCATGAAATCTGATTATTTAAATCCATTGTTCTTTTGCTCTCTAAGCCACCTCAAAGTAGACCCAGCCATATGCAAATCAGTCTTGGCCCTGCTCCTCAGGGGAACAGTCCAGCCCAAATTGCCAAGCAGGGTCATCCCTGGCTCAGAAGCAAGCATCCTGGGACTGGTTTCAGGGTAACACCCCTCATCAGCCATCTAGCTTGAATCTAGTGGCACAGCCAGCAAGGGACCCAAGTCTGAGCATTCCCATCCCACTTAGGGTGAAAAGTGATGCAGCAACAAATGATGGACTGAATGCTGCAGGAATCAAAAATTACCTCCTAGTCAAGAGATCTGGGTTAAATCCATTGTTCTTTTGCATACTATGCCTCCCCGGTTTGGACCCAGCCATATATATTTCAGTCTTAACCCTGCTCCTCATAGGAACAGTCCAGCCCAAACTGCCAAGCCGGGTCATTCCTGGACCTCAACCAGCATCCTGGAATCGGTTTCAGGGTAACGCTCCTCATCAGTCAGGCTAGCTTGAATCCAGTGGCACAGCAAGCAAGGGACCCACGTCTTAGCATACTCATTCCACTTAGGACAAAGTGCTGCAACAGCAAATGATGGGTTTGAACTGGAATGGCATGAGGAGCAACAAATTGATGGATTTAGACCCAGATATCTTTACTGGGATGAATGTCTGACATTGTTTAGCACTCTGTCCATCAACTGTTCTTTTTGCATTTGTCACCCCGAGTGGAACGGGTATGCCCAGACGTGGGTCCCATGCTTTCCATGCCACTGGATTCAAGCTAGCCTGGCTGATGAGCGATGATACCCCAGCATCATATCAGGATGCCTGTTTCTAATCCAGGTAGGACCTGGTCTGGCAGTTCTGGCTGGACTGTTCCCATGGGGAATAGGGTCAAGACTGATTTGCATATGGATTTGCATGGAGTGGCATGGTGCGCAAAAAAAGAATGGCTTTCATCCCAGATCTCTATACTGAGTTGAATGTTTGACATTGTTCAGCATTCTGTCCATCAATTTATTTTTTTGTAGTTATAATACGGCGCACCATGGTGCAATTTTTTTACCGCATTGCTGGGGTTGGTGGGGGGCGGGGACACAGCTCCAGCAATGCGTCACAATACAGAGGCCATGAGTCAGCTTACACGGATGCATCACCTGTTGAATGGGGACCAATGTGTTGGAGCTTGAAAAGGTGACAAAGTCACCTTGCGCTCAAACACATTGGTCCTGGATGTGACGCATACAAGTGGGCATAGTGCCCACTTGTATGTATGACATCAGCATGTAATGTCACAAATTTGGACATTACATGCACATACCTACCTTCTGTGGTCCACTTACCTCATGACTTGTACGAAAATTGCACTCAAGTTACTACAGCTGGTGTGTTCCCTTCTGCACAGCCAATGCGTCATCCCTACGCCTGCCTTTATCAGACCTAGGGACTGTGGCTCATTGTCAGCGCATTGGCCCGATGTGGGTAAAAAGTGGTAAATACCCCTGCAGCAGTTTTCCGGTAGTCGTTTCTGAAGGAATGCCTACCTTGCATAAATTAAAATCTCCCTTGGCGCAATTGATTCCAAGGCAGGTAAAAACCAACACCACTAGAAAAAAAGTGACGCATCTGCATCCATGTAAATATGGAGCGAATGAAGCGCAGCTGTTGCGTCAAAAAAAGTGACGCAATGGTGGCGCAAGGGGCTTGTAAATAAGCCCCATAGTGCTTAAAATCACTTTCAGATATGGAGCCATACCAACTGGTGTGCACTCCATTGTAGTTCCTTGGGAAAACGGACCTTGGATCCAGGTCCTACCTCCACCTTTTCTCCCTTCTCATCCTTCTCCTATCTTTCTAGGCCCCTGCGCCGCAAGGTGTTTACTTATGATGTTGGAAGTAGTCGGAATATTAATATGTTCCAGGGAAGAGTGTTCAAATGAATGAAGAATTGGAGCTCCCTTTCGATGGGCAGGAAACAGACATGATGGTTCCAAACAGAAAGTGTAAGAAAGAGAGGGAACAGGTGAAGAAAGGAAGAGAAGGAAAGGCAAAGAGAGTAGAAGAAAGAGGAAGTAGACAAGAGAGAGAGGGCAATGAAGAAAGAGAGGAATAGGGGTTAGAGGCAATAAGAGAGAGAAGGATGAAGGAATAGGGGAAGTGAGATTGAGAGGGAAACAATCTCAGCCTGCTGTAGATGGGTAGTAGTGCTGAGTGAAGTTCATGGAACACTAGACAGTGAGTCAGAATGCAGGACTCTGTGGTCACTGTCAACTGCAGGGGTCTCCAAACCGGTCCTGGAGGGCCGGATCCATGCCAGATTTTTTGGATATCCCCATTGAGATACATGTAGTAATTTTAAAATTCTGGCATGGATCCGGCCCTCCAGGACCGGTTTGGAGACCCCTGGTCTACTGCCTCTGGTATAGCTACAAACTACCCTCCTTAGGCCACGCAGTGCGTGTTTCGTGAATGCCTGGCTAGGCTGTTGTTAGACCAAGGAATACGATGCTTCTGTGCTGTGCTACCATTTTATTTGTGAAAGTCTTCCAAAATGTTTAGAAATGCGCTGTGGCGAGGTCCATGAGTATTGCAGGGGCAGACACCGGCTACAACATGTCTTATGAATACAATTTTACATTTGTGACAGAGACAACTTGTGGGACAGTGCCATTTCCACAATGCATCATTTCTGCCGCTGCTCACTCCAGATAACCCACTCTTCATCTGAATGTCCCTCAAACATACAGGGCCGGACTGAGAACACAAAGCAGCCCTGGTAATTCTATCAGGGGGAGGGGTCAAGGGGTGGGCGAGGGTGGCAGCGTGCAGCACTGATTCTTAACTAAACTGGCACCCAGCACTGCTGATTTTGTTGCAGAGGGCTGTTATTGCAGCTCTGCTGCAAAACCGGCCCCTAGTAACAAAACAAATGGCCCCCACCTCTCCGAAACCCGCCCCACCCTTCCAGGTCACCGGGGAAATGCCTGACACCCATTGCGGCCAGTCTGACCCTGCACACATATATGACTGCATAACACAGGTATTCACAAATTGTGAAACAGTCTTCATTTAGGTGTTCTACTTTTTAGATTACACATGTTAATTTTTCCAACTGTACGTTTTTACATATAAATTCATAATTGCGAATGTTAAAATATTTCTTTTACTGCAATGTGATAATTCAACTTGCTCAAATGTATTGTTTAATTTTTTTGTTCTAGCATAGCGTAGCATTTTGATTTTCTATTTATTATTCTCAAATAGTCAAATAGTCAACAAGGTTTCATATAATGTAATATTTTTATTCCTTAGTTATTGTTTCTAAACAGTAAACAATGTTTAAGGAACCCAAGAGAAAGGCTAGATGGGTTCTACATTGATTGTTTATTTTATAATATTCAACATTGTTGAAGGCGAAGTATAAAAGCTGTACTGAGGCATGTTTAAAGCAACTAGTATTCATATTGTGTGCACTAGGATAGATTTCAAATTTTAATAAAATACAAAATACCTTCCTAGTGTGAATCCATGAGTATTTATGATGAAAGAGGGGTTGCAGACTCAATATGAAGATTGACATCTGTGTAGGCACTGGGGACCTCCGGTCAGAGCCACATGCTACAAATACAGTAATTGTAAAAAGCTATGTTCACTGTAGCGGGCCTCAGTACATGGGGAAGGAGAAGTTGCACACAGTCGCCGTACATGGTCCAAGGACATTTGGCCAGGCACATGTAACAGAGAAGTAAGCTTTTTAGTGGTTGAGAGTAGAAGCAATGTCAGAGAACTTAGGGGTCTATTAGCGGGGACCAGCCGCCAGAGGTGCGGCGGTCTCGCACCGGTAATTAGAATGCCACCACCACGGTGGCACCCCATCCACAACATTGTGCCCACAATCAGGGACCACATTCCTTTACATGGCGGCAACGCTGCCATGGAAAGGCACATCTCCGCCTGAATTGTAATATGGATGGCACCATACTCAGCCCCTTTTCCGCCCGGTCGACATGTCGGCGAGCGGAAAACCGGCGGACGGTCTTTCCGTCCGCCGGGGTCCCCCCTGCCATCGTAATTTGGGAGGGGGGAAATGGGAGGCGGGCGGTAGATAATGGTGGGCGGATCGCCACCGCCATACAGGCGGTGGCGATCTGCACGCTATTATAATAGACCCCTTAATGTGGAAGTGCAGCATCTGCAGCTACACAAAACATCTACTTGAGAGTCAGGCAAAATACAGAATTGGACAGGTCTCATTGCAAAGGCAACCTTGCTCGCTTGATATGAAGGGAGGGTAAAAACTGGGGGGACCCAACATCATTGGCCTCAGGTCCTGGTCCCTCGATTAGTAGAGCAGTCATCTGTTTAAGCTCTTGTCGCAGATGCCTTTGTGAGACCTAGAGTTAGATGCTCTGAGTTTGGGCAAGGTTGTCTTTCATCCTTTCTAGGTAAGCAAAATTGTCTCTTTGCCCTCTCTTGTCCCCTTGTGTGGTCTGCCATGCTTTTAAGTAGTCTAACAGCAGCGTTGGCTGCTACACAAGCAAGCTGTATGCAATTCTTTCCTGTCCCTGTCTCTCTTTCCCTCTCTGCCTTCGCTCTAGCTTCCTGTTCCCCACTATACCCACCAACACAGGCGGAGTACTGTTTCTAATCGGACAAACCTGGGAAAGCTGGTGGTAGGAAGTCTGTGGTTCTCCGAAGATTCTGGAACTTTTTCTCACAAAAATGTGACGAAAATGCGAGTTTTGCCAACGTTTGAGAAAGGCCGTCTTGGTAAGAGAAGTTGTCATGGGAGCAATGCAAGGCACTCCGCTCTGGACTCCTCTTGTCATAACACTGCAGCAATTCCTGGTGCAGCCGTGGTCCCACCCGCCATTCTACAGAGAGTGCGCCTTAGGCAAATGAGACACTTTCCTTTAAGTGCATGGTGGGTCGCCACATTCCCCTTTATGTTTTACCTGTCAGCGACTAATCCAAGAGTGCGACACTCCTTTGCGGCATTCTTGCAGACGTGTCCCATGCTATGGGCTTGCCGGACTTCTCCTGCCCAGGGTCTCTGGAAGAGGTCATTGGAGAAGTTAACATCAGTTCCAAACTAAGATGCCTGTTGCAATGCAAGTTATTGAAAGTCTTTGCTAAATCAAAATGGAAAGGACATGACGTCCTATAAAAATATGCAACTCTTTCTACTCTTACATTACAATGCTTCAAGTAGTTGTTCATCAGGTTCCTTGCTCCTGGATTTCTTCCTGAACCTTTGCTTGTTTCCTTTCTCCAACTCCAATTGTTTCTGCTCCCAAACTTGCTTGCTCTTTCTGTATCACTTTTCAAGACAGTAACTCCATCTTCTTATCTTCAATTCGCCACTCAACGTCTTCTGGGCTCTCGTTGGGGCTCCTTCAGGAAGGAACCATGGGGCATGTTACCAAGGGCCCTTATCGTCGCTTTAGCTGGACTTTTTCCCGCTAAAGCGGCGATTATTTGATCGCCCTATTACCAAGCTGTCGCTAACACCAGTTAGCGACAGCTAATAGGCGATAGCGAGCATCTTTGCATGTCAGCGATATTTATCGCTAATGGCATGCAAAGTGGGGGTGCCAAGATGTTAGCGACTGAAACAGTCGCTAACATCGCTGTCTCCTATTACCTACAAAGGCATAGTTTTGGAAATATTGGCGCTAAGCGCGAATATCTCCAAAAGCTAACATCTGCCCAGAGCAGTTCTTAGCCATGTTATCCAATGTGAGGTGGATAACATGGCTAAGAGCATTGTCACGATAATGTGTGAATATCGCTGTATTTACCAGCGATATTCACGCATTTTGAATGATTTTTATTGTTTCTGAGATCAACCTTGATGATAGCAAGGTATCTCAGCGATAAAAATCGTGGTAGCGCGGCGATAAAATTATTCCCGCTAACCCTGCTTAGCGATAAATATCGCTATTTCTAGGTAATATGCCCCCATGTTCTAGGCGCTCTTCTGTGTCAGCGGCATTGTGGCTACTGGAAAGGGTCATCCTTATCATTTGCAGTCTAAGTCGTGAAGTCGATGCCATTCAGGCTGCAGTGTAGCGTAAGAAACTAAACCAGGTTTGAAGTGTGTGACACTCGTGGGTGTCTAGTTTTCAGAAATGTTTGAGTTTCATAGGTTTCCCCTGTATGACAGCGAGCTAGGGGTCTAAATTTCCAATTACCCACATCGCCTAACCAGGTCATTTTTGTCTCCCATTTTTTTTATTTCCCCCTGTCACATTTTGTGTTGGGTTGCTAGGCCCAGACACACAACAGGGTCACAATTGTTGTCAGGAGAAGTGCAGGAACGGTGAATGCTAGGAATCCTGTGCATTCCTGCAGGTTCAAGATTTTTCTCTCACCGTAGTATGAGGAAAATGGGTGTTTTTAGCCAAAGATTGAGTTTTGTAAGGACTTCTGGATAAAAAAAACTTTGTGGGATCCAAACAAGTCACACCAAACTTGACTCCTCTGGATGTCTAGAGCTCAGTTATGTCTGGGTTTGTTAGGATTCCCTGGGTGGCTGCTGAGCTGAGACCCAAATTCTACAGCTTTGTTGATTTTGTTGGATGAAATGTGATGTCTGCAGGTCGCATTTTGGGGTGTTTTGTGACACAGACATCTAGACTCATACACACAAGTAGGGCACTAGTTTTATCATAAGACTCTGGGAACACAGAATTAAAGATTTTTTTTATTGCTAATTGTATATCTCTATATTTTTGGCTTCCAAATAATAGCCGGTTTATACCAGAAGAGAAGACATTTTGCAAAATGCCCTCTGAATCACAAGATAGTATGGGTAACCCCAAATTCAAAGTTGCACAAATAATCACTGTTTCCGGTACCTAATTTGTAAAAAAATAAATAAGTGCCAGGGCCGTCATCACAAGACCACTGCCACTTGCACCACACAATGCCCGTCAGTGCTGCCATTGACAAAGTGGGACAATTCAGACTGTTCCAAGCATTGAACACTATGAGAACGGCTGGGCAACAGGTATTAGTCCTTTTTAATGTATATTAAAATAATAAACAACTGTTGGTGTGCTCATTTTTAAATTAGACAGACAGCGCCACCCTCTGGCAGACAGTCAAGTGCCATTGTTGACAATTGAGTACCACTATGCACCATGGCTCAAATTATGCACTGAGGGGCTTATTTACAAGCCCTTTGCGCCACTTTTGCGTCATTTTTAATATGGGAAAAATGACGCAAAAGTGGTGCAAGTCTTTTGTAAATAAGCCCCCGACAGTTTTAAACTCAGTAGCTTGTTTCCTTGCGCCTTGTTACGTCACTTTTTCCCATATTGAGAGTGATACACCGTTGGCGGGTGCTTGTAAATAGCCCCTCAGTATCTTCTACACATTTCAAGAAATACATAGTTTTCCTTCACACCCATTTTTCACTCTCTATAATTTACTGTATGAATTTCTGTAAGGTTGGTAAAAAATATCATTATAAGCTGCAGCTCAGTGAGTTGTTGGCTCTGGGTTGGGAGTGTTTTGGGGAAACCTATAAATGCTCTTACTTCACCGTGACCAGAATGCTCTATCGCACGTAACAGTATATTGCGTTTGTAAATCGGCAATAGGAATCTACTTACAGAAGAAAACGTTGTCACCAACGGCTATTTTTCCTTCCTTATGCTCATTATTCTGTTTGTTTCACTGTGGGAAATCCTACGTTGATACCTTTTTTAGAACGACCCTGTCAGTTAAGTAGCGAACGCAAGTGCTGAGACGTTGCCATTTGTGAATAATATATGTTTTTTAAACTGTAACCAGAGATTGAAGATTCAGACTATTTCTCCTTCTGAAACGGTCCCAGACTCATGAATCCACTTCATCGCGGGAAGACAGTATTTGTGTTTAACGGTCGAATTTCGGCCAAACGTTTATTGGTTCGTTTCTATTGCCTTGGTGTACGTCGCCATCTAGTGGATATGGGTGCTCATTGTAACTATCGCTGATTTTAAACTGCTCATTCAAAAAAACGTCACAGCTTCAACAAACACAAGTATTCTCTTCTACGACTTCACACAACTATAATGTCACGGATTTTCTTGTATACATTTAAACATAAACTGGCATTTCTGGTGACAGCGGTGAATATGTTTAATTACTCCTTAACTGTTTCTCTTTTCTCTCGGACTTTTGTGTTTTTTTAGGCAGAGAGAACACAAAAGTTCATACCGTACTCTCCTCCTCCTCCAAAAACCTGGCTCCAGGCCACTGGGAAAATGTCAGAGGGAATGAATGCAATTCCAGCCCTACTGTTGTATGGCAGTTCACTCCACTCCAAGCACAAGTCATTCACCCTCAAAGCCCCCGGCCGCTCCCCACCTTAAACTCCTGGCTACTCATCTAATAGCATCGGCTTTAATGGGACCGAATTATGCTCCTCGTCCCTGAAAGAGTACACTCACAGGCAGGGCTCGAGTCGGGGTACCACGCGGGTGGATGGCGTCCCCTCACTTATTTTACCGGGAGCTCGTTAACTATAAACTGTAACTGAGTGCAAGCACCTTTCGTGACATCACTTCCTGTCGTGACGTCAGCGTCCCCCCACTTCTTTTTTGAGGACTTGTGCCGAGCTCACAGGTAGTTATTGGCCCTCTGGCCAATAACTACCTGTGGGTGCCATTTGCTTAAACAGTGTTGGTAAGCGGGTAGCGGGAGAGCGTTTTAATACCAGTGAGACATCTATGAGGCCAAAAAACAAATATCACATCCGGAACAGAGGTGAACTTGTGCCTGTGCTGCACTTCAGTTGTCTCGCCGAAGACCCCTTAATTTTTCAGATTGCGGTTGACGGCGCACCCGTCCGATTTCGCTCCTTTTACTATGGTAGATTTACAAGCCCCTTGCACCACTTTTGCGTCACTTTTAACATGGGAAAAGTGACGCAAAAGTGGCTCAAGCGGCTTGTAAATAAGCCCCTGAGTTACGAAGCATCTGTTGAATTTCGACTTGACATAATGTATTCCTTGTTCTGAGATTAAGTACTAATGACACTCTCTATCATTAATCTTTGAATCACGATTCGTCAACTGGCACTAACTGGTAGACCAAGGGAATAACTGCGGAGGTATACACTACCACTGAATAATGCTGCTAATATGCACCAAAATTTACAACTAAATAGAGATATCACGTTAATTGTTAAATTAGTTTAGCCAATATATGTCACTGTCCAGATATGTAGTAGACCGCCTACTTATTGATTGTTGCGATAGTGAATCTTGGACTCGAGATCACAGCCGCGGGACTAGTATACACACGTTACTCCAGTGACATGAGTTCGTCTCTTGTAACCCACAAGGTGACTAACTCCTGCATAAGAAGTACCCAAGGACCATCTACACTCCCGGTTTTTGACCTTCACTGCACCCTAAGATGGTCACCGACATAGCAGTAGTCACTTTCCCATTATGCATGTAGGTACAGCGCATGCGCTGCCATACTCCGGCGGCTGGTACATGTGCATTACCAGAAGGTTTATCTAAAAGCCTTCAACTCACGGCTGATCACCGGGACATTAGAGACGGCGCCCTGCCGCCAAGCGATAAGGTAAGCAGGGCTAGTTAAGTGTATGGGGCATATTATCAAGAAACCGCGGTAACATTATCGCCCATAGAAGCCCATGTTCTGGTGTGAACCTGGGCTTCTTTGGGATTCACAAGGGCGTATTATCAAGCCCATTATCACCACTTTAGCGGCAGTTTTCTGCCACTCAAGCGGCGATGTTACCACGGTTTCTTGGTAATATGCCCCTCAATTCCCATCAGTAGAACAAGGTACGGAGGAAACGAAGGGGCATATTATCTAGAAGTGCGTTAAAAAACATGCATCGCACATCTTCATATCGCCGGATTATTTCGCCGTGATAGCGCTTAATTATCAATGTGCATCACGTAGGCGAAATTAAATCCGGCGATAGTCGGCGATATGGAACATTAGCGCATGAAAACAAACGTTGTTTTCACGCGCTAATGTGTGCCTTGATAATATGGGGGGGTGGAATCAGCGTTATGATCCACACCCCCATGTTATCAATGTCTTAACACCTGGTCATAGCAGGCGTTGGGAGACCTGCAATAAACGAGTTTATCACAGGTTTTTGTCTCCCAACTCCTGCCTTGGTAATAGGGTGTTCCCAACTCCAACCACATTTTATATGTGGTTGGACGTGGGAACGCCCACTTTGCATGTCATTAGCGATGTTTCTCGCTGACATGCAAAGTGGGCTTTGGTACAGGCGTTAACATGCCCTTGTGGATAGGGCTCTAGAAGTATCGCCGCTTTCTCGGCACAATTCGCCGAAAAAGCGGCGATACTTCGCCTTGTTAATATGCCCCAAAGTGTTCAGTGCATTAGCTAGAGAGGTTAGGATGCTAGAAGCTGAGTAGTGCAGGCCAGAAGGCATCAATTCAGTAATTTCTGGCCAACAAGTTCAGACTCAGTGTATTACCAGTGTACCAGATATCATGGTTAGGATTTAAAGAGATGTTAAATAGCATAAATAATACGCAAAGGTAAGGAACTCAGTATTAAGGTAGGTGGAGTAGCTGCAAGGGGATTTACAGACTTCCGTTAAGACTAATACATTTTCTCCACTCTTCAAGACTGTTTAAACCTTTCCTGATGCTGTCACATTTTTCAATCCATTAACACTCCAAAAGTTGTAAAGTACGGGTAATGTTACCACCCCTGGGCGGTAACAGGCCTTCTCAATTACTTGCCAACGTATGTCATCTGCAGTGTGCGACTTCTCTTTGTAATGTACAACCAAGGGCGCAGTTTCTACCTGGCACCATATTCTGCTTCGGTGCTGGCCATTACAGGTCTTTCATGGTTGGGTGGTTTGGCCTATATAGATGAGGTCACACGGGCACTAAATACAGTATATCATATTAGTAGTGGCACAACTAGTTAGATCATTCAGAGTCCATTTGATGTTGTCATGGTTCAAAGTTTTGGTATTCTTCATATACTGGCACTCAGCTTACACAGTTGAAGTGTCCAGTTGTACCTGGAAGAGACCAAGCATCCTCAATAGTGGTAGTTGCTTTCAATTTGCTTGTGTCTGAGTGTACCAGGTAGTCTTTGATGTTTTTACCCTTCTTGTACGGCAACATTGGTAATTCTTGACATGTCCTCAGTGATTTCACAGTGGGCCAATGTCTTTGGATGATTTTGACTACTTGCGTGCTTAGAGGGCAATAAGTGGTAACACATACACTTCTTTTCTCTTGGGTCTTGATTTTGCTTGTTAGGCGTACCTCTCGTGGGCTGAACCATGCCCTCTTCGTCTATGTCTTGATCAATTTTTTTGACTAGCCTCTGTCTTTTTTTAAGTTCAGAAATATTTGTATTAATCAAAAGAAAGGTGTCAATACAAAATACAAAAGCAGTACAAGGAAGAAGTAATAACGGTTAAATAAGGTAATACATCAATAGTAGCAAATAAAATAGGCTCTGTGAAAAAACAAATGAGGTAAAACATCATAAAAATGAAGCAAAGTAAAAAGAAGGAGAAAGAAAAAATGGCAAGATACAATTGAAAAATGAAGATAGAGGGAACTTTAGGGTTAATTAAGGGGGTTTCGAAACTTCTTGTTGAGCAGGCTGTAAGCAAAATGAACGTTTAGCACAGACATCAAGATATAACGTAATAGGAAGCCATAAATCTATACGTTTTGTCACCATATGAATAGGAAAGACAAAAGCAGTGTCCAGTCTGTGATTGTGACAAACATTGTACCACCATGCTCTAAAAGAAATATTAGAAAAGTTTTTCCAATTAACTGTTATCTGTTGAAATGCAACTGCTAGTAATAAGTCAAACATTTGAACATTAAGTGCACTGTCCTCCCAACAGGGAGAAAGGCTACCCAGAAAAATATGAGTGAAATAAAAAGGAACTTGATTGTTGAAAATTACATTGATTTGGGACCAGACTTGTTTCCAAAAATCATGCACAATATTGCATGAAAAAAGCATATGAAACAAAGTGGCATGCGGGGAAGAGCAAGTCCAACAAAGGTCTGGGATTGTGGGAAACATTTTGTTCAAATCATGTGGTGTGAAGAGAAGCCTATTATAAATAAAGAACAAGGATTGTGTTATGGTTGCTGCTCTGGATGATCTGCGGATTTTGATCCATATCTTATTCCACAAAGACACAGACCAAGACGTGGCAAAATCACATTCCCATTTTTCTTCCACCTTCGATTTCGGCTTGGTGAAGTCTAGGTTATGGAGGTATTTGTAGATAGTGGAAGCTTTGGAGGTGGTACGTAGGAAGGAATGAAGCAGCGAGGTGGGATTTGGAGATGTGGGAAAAGCATGAGAATGGAAGAGACTAGTATGAGTCGTCATTACCGCCTCTTTAAGTGAAAGGTATTTGCGAGCAAAAGAAGCAGGTAAGTTGAAAGGTTGGCTAAGTGTTGAGAATGGTATGAAGGTGGAGTGTGAGAATAATTGAGAAACCCAAAGTAATCCCCTTTGCAGCCAAGATTTCCAATAAAAGGTCTTATTGTTGATTAACAGATTTTTATTGTGCCAGATGGTGGAAGTAAGAAAATCAGCAACTGAAGTGGGAGGAGAGGGGGTAGTAGACAAAATTAGTTTAGTAGGGAATCTGTGTATAGGGGTGGGGAGCATGTGTGGTTTACGAGAGAAAGAAAGGTATTCAGCAACAAAAAAAAGGGGGAGAGTGAAAGACGTTCAATCGTCACCCATAAAGGACAGGTAACAGCAGGATCCTGCAACCAAAAGGAGGCTTGTCGTAAGAGGAAGGTTTTTTGGTAGGCTGGGAAGTCTGGAAAATTGACTCCACCTTCCGACTTGGGGCGTACTAATCTGAGAAGAGACATCCGGGGTTTCTTGCCATTCCAGAGAAAGGTAGAGAGGATTGTGTTGATTTTCCTGAAAATGTTTGTGGGAATAGGGACTGGGATATTAGAAATCGTGTAGAGAACTATGGGGGATAACATCATCTTAATTGTATCAAGACGACCCCATCATGACAAATAAAGAGGATGCCATTTGCTTGTCAAATCTGATATCTTTTGAATGCATTTGTTCAGAGTGAGACTGTGTCCGAGATGGAAGGGGTGACATGCAACCCTAAGTATTTAATGTGAGAGGGACTCCAAGTAAAGTTAGATGAACTGAAATCAGGTTTAAAAGTAAATTTTGTCAAGGGCAAAATCTCGCATTTATCGTTATTTCGTTTATGTCCGGAAATCATGGAGTATGCACGTACCTCATCTAGAAAAGCAGGTATAGATTCATTGGGGTTAGACAGAAAGAGTAAAATGTCGTCAGCATATGCGGCAAGTTTGATATAAGAATGTGGCGTTTGAAAACCAGAGATATTAGGGTTTTGACGAAGTTTGGATAGGAAAGGCTCTAGAGCCAGATTAAAAAGAAACGGGGAGAGGGGACAACCTTGGCGAACGCCTCTTCCTAAGTTAAAAAAAAGAAGAGACTAAGCCATTAGCACAGACTGCCGCTCTAGGGTTGGAGTAGAGAAGAGAAATTAAAGAAATACATTTAGGGCCAAAACCAAACCATTTAAGGGCATAAAAGAGGTAGGTCCATTCAACCCTGTCAAATGCTTTTTGAGCATTTAATGCAATCGCTGCAGGGGGATGTTGCAAATGTGAGGATTTAGATAAAACGTTAAACAAAAGTCTGGTATTATCAGTGATAAAACGCTCCTTGACAAATCCAGATTGATCCATGCCTAACAGGTCAGGTAAAAAGAGATCTAATCTTGTTGCAAGTGACTTGGCAAATATTTTATAATCGAAGTTAACCAAAGAAATAGCTCTATAATTCTTACAATATCGAGAGTCCTTCCCTTCTTTAGGTATGAGGCAAATGTTAGCGTCAGAAAAGGATCCGGAAGAACTACCAAGTGTGACAAATGAGTCTATTAGGGAGTGCAATTTTGGAATTAGTAATTTAGAAAAATGGAGGTAGAATTCGACCGTGAACCCATCCAGTCCAGGGGCCTTGTCTTTTTTGAGGTGTTGAAGTGCAGTGAGAAATTCTTGTTGGGATATGTCTGACTCCAGAGAGGTTAAATCAAGAGGGAAATGGTGAGGTTGATGTATGGTGGAAAAGAAATCTGAAAGGGATTGGGTGGAGGGTTGAGTGTCAGAAGAGTAAAGAGTATTATAAAAATGAGAAAATTCAGTTAAAATGTCCATATCCTTATGCATGGGAACAGAATTATCATCATAGATAGATTCAATATTTAGCTTATTATGTTTAACTTTTAGATAATTGGCCAGAATTTTCCCCGCTTTATTCTTACCCCCATAGAATTTGCCACTAGATTTTAACAAAAACAAAGAAGCATCCTCTGTAGATTTTTTGTTGAATTGCATCTTAGCATTGAAAAGAGCCGTCAAACTATCTTGAGAATGCGAGGTATAAAAGGAGTGCTCCAATCTCTTAATTCTCTGGAGAAGATCTCCAGTGAATTTGCGGGCAATTTTCCTTTTTTTGGTAACAAAACAGATTATGAAATCTCTTGCTGCGGCTTTAAAGGCGTCCCAAATGGTGTGTTTAGGCAGAGAATGAGTATCGTTAATCTAAAAAAATTCATGAAAAAAATAGTAAAGGGGGGCAAGATGGCCGCTAGCGCATTGTAGGGAGTAGTCGCATTTCACTCCCTCTCCTGAACCGGGTTTAGAGCAGGACTCTAACAACAGAAACGATGTGGTGAAATTATGCGATTATGTGGCTTATACACTGGTCAGTCCTGAGATTCTGGAGAGCGGCGCAGAATAAACGCTGGATAGGAGACCTCAACTGGAAGAAGAGAAGAATGTCATCGCGCTCTAAGGAGGTTAGCGGACCTGGGGCCATCCCGAAAGTCCCGCTACCGGGCAGGAAAACCACTCCTGCATTAAGCGCAACACAGAAGGCGCAGCAGCAGAAGATTGAGAGAGAAAAGAAGGCAGAGCTAAAAGCACAGGCTGGAGCAACACGGAGTGTATCGCTGCAAGGACAGATAATAATAATAATAATAATCGCAGCAGCTGACAGAGTTACTATAGAAGGCAAACAGAACACAAAAAGTATCGGCGTAGTGAACAAAGACAAGGATAAGGATGCAGCGCTGAGACAGTCTACCTTGTCGGAAACATTTGCCAAGAGGTCCATGGCGGCTCTGTCCGGCGGACCCAGTAAGTGCACAGGAGCGGGATCCGCTGACATCGTTGTGAAGCAGACAGAAGAGATGAAGGGTGGAGATGGCGGCGGAGGCGGAGGCGAAAGCCTTACGGAGATCATGGAGCAGATGGCTGAATAAGCCGGGGGACATCCAGGGAGCAATGGCGTTTGTTCAAACGGGAGCAGCGCGAAGCAGAACCTCCTCGTGGAAGGCAGCATCAGGGTTGCCGAGCAACCAGAGAGACGCACAGGGGAGAGCACGCCCAGAGCGGAGGGGAACAGTATGCCGAGGAAGGCAGATCAAGCGGCGGAGGCGGAGGTGGCTGTGGCGGCTCCTGGTACAACATCTTGCACGGAGGAGAGGAAACCTCAAGAAGCAAAAGGAAACGGAGGGCTAACGCTAAAGGAGGTTGAAGGTATGAATAATGCTTCAATGGTGGACGCGCTGCTGCAGGTAGAGGCTGAGCTTAGCAATAATTTGAGGTCGAAATCGGACGCAAACTGGGGAAGTCTGGCGAGCCTAGACTCACAAAAAGAATGTGAAGGGGATACATTTTTCTCAGTTAATGAGGGGTCAAGCTCATCCAGTGTGGGAGAAGAGTCAGGGACAACGGAATTGTCATCATCAGAGGAGGAGGAAAGCACTGAATCTGGTATAATAAACGTACAGAAAAAGAAAAAGTCAGCCACAAAACGTAGTTCGTATGCAAAAACAAACAAAAGACTTCTGTGGGATTATTCCGCCACAGCAGGCTCTTTTCAAGAGGGCATGCAAGGGACACAAGGGCCACAAGGGAAGGACTTCGCAAGTGAGGAGGATGGGCTGGGGAATCAAGCTACCCTGGACTTACGAGTTAACATGTTAAAGCAAATACAGGGAGAGGCCAGGGCAGAAAGCCGTAGAGCTAGGCATGACACCTGTGGTAAATAAAATTACCGGGACTATTTTTCTATACATTAAATGACAGTAAAGGATAGCTCAATAAATGAGAGGCAGAGTCCGTGGTATCTGAGTCATACGGGCTTTAATTAAGATTCTCGAGAACCGGGACATCGAGTTCCATCACCACTAAGGTTCAGGAAGGGATATTCAACATTTTATTAACATCACACATTATATATAGTAAAACAGTATAATTGAAATGAATACCGTAGGCGTAACAAGTGAAAAGAGAGAGATAAGAACACATGGGCGTAAAAGAAGGCGTGTACAGGGGCGTACACATAGGTGTGCACTGGAAACGTCACAGAAGTGTCATAAGTGGGTGGATGCATAGAGAGATTCTGCAGGGTCAGCAGAAACCTTTACCCTGTGTGCGTGCGCAACTGAGCATGACGTGTACCTGGGGAGAGCTGGGGGGCTTGACTTTAACACTAGTAGAGGAGTCTGGTGTCTGGGATGTCAGAACGACCTGCACCTATAGCATATCCGGTATCTTGTGTTTGGAGGATGTGTTGTCTGAAGTAAAAGGTCTCTCGGGCAGAGGCCATTCAATACTGGATGCTAGTCGGTGCATACGTGTCTTGGTGCAATGCGCGGGGCCATGGGCCTACCATAGTAATGGGTTCAGTAAATTACTTGCATGGAGACAGGAGGGCCGGGCCCTTTGCTCTGCAGCCGGGAATATGTTTACCTATTTCACTAGACTGGAGGCTGAGCAGATAACTGTAGGCAAAATACTGTCTTGGCAGGCAGGCCAGGCCGAGCCGGGCACCGCTTCGCTGGGCAGGAAGTAAGGCAGAGGTCAGGGATGCATACCTAAACTGCAGCTTTCAGAGACAGAAAAGACTCGGAGCCTCAATTAAGCGCCTGGCTCGACTGAGCCAGAAAAACGTGGGAAACGTGTGCTTCGCGTTATTTAAAAGTGCATCATGTAAAGACGTTGGCACCATAGGCCTAGAAGCCAAATTAACGTGGTTTTCTTGGAGGACTGAATAACTGACAAGTTAACGTTGGACGCAAATGCATATGCATCTTCATGGCAAGCACGAAAAAGGAATTACACGACATACATGGAACATGGGTGCATGGATAGGGTGCGAGTGGGGGACACATTGATTACCTAAACATTTCTATTTCCTCATTCCCTCCTTGGCCCCTACTTCACCCTTTAGGATATGTCTATTTTCATGAGACTATCTATCTGTTCGTATAGCATCATTTGCTCACCTTTTTTATTCTGGAACGGGAACGTGAATTTGGACGGGGAATACAAGCTGTGGCGCACAAGCCGCAAATCGCTGGCCCACATTGCAGACAGAGACAACAACTGAATACTATAAGCAGTATTATTCCTAGGAATGACAGTACTTTCCATCCCCAGGCGGCTATCACACTCCAGAGCCAACCGGACCAAGTCCAAGAGTCAGGATTCTGGTGCATCTGGTGAGCTATGTTATGAAGCCTTGTTATTGCTTTATATACTGACGGTGCGTTATTAGGAATGAAAATACAACAACTGGATCCGATCACTCTACAAGCTCCGCCCCTATCGGCCAGGATGACGTCAAGAACAAGGCGGTTTTGAAGAACAACGAGTCTCATAGCAGACTGTTCTTCGGTCAGGTTACCTAAAGCAAAAGTAGTTTCGTTCACTACTGCTTCAAGAGTTCTGGTCAATCTTCGTATTATCTTACTATTCTGGACGGGACCTATGAACCAGAAGTATCCTTTAATATAATCCTTATACTGGTCCCATGCTGACTCAGAATAATCGATAACAGGAGGGAGGTCTCTCTTATGTCTTACATGTACAAGGTGTGAATTTCGATGATAATCAGGTGGGGCTAGGAAAACAGGTGGCAATAGGAACGCGATATAACACGTTCCATCCCAATCCAAGGGCAGACGTACATAGGCTGTCTTACCACATATAACATAAGAATGGCGGGAAGCTTTGAAAGTAGACTTTCCTTTATCACTGAATTCGACTACAGTATTACAATCACTGTGTCCTAGATGTACTGAACCATTCTTTCTGACGCATAATTCGCCTTTCACTGGTAAAACTGTAATAAACGGCAAGTCCGAATTAGTCTCGGATTGAACGTTCAGAATCATGAGGTTAAGTGTAAAATTACCTAATCCGTACACTTCATTTTCTCAATCGGTCCCTGTCCTTTGGGGAAGACCTTCCTTGTCTGGGAAACATATTTTATTCATAACTGTATTCAGGTTCCCCATATCCAATTGCCTTGGGAAACTGTGGACTTACTGTCTAGGGAGGACATTAAAGTAAACCATGCTCCGCACGAACCATTATGTGTAAACGGATAAGGAAAGAGGGGCAGAGCTCCCTTGTATTTCTGATAGGGTGGGAGTCGGCCACATACCCAGCAATTTGTGGCATTGCTGGTCTGGTGAGAATGGTGTAACATACGGATAAAAGTATTGTTGCGCATTGCTAATCGATAGGACAGCTCGTGAGGGGGCAGGTCACTGAAAGTGTGCTCTACAGTGTCATTAGAGGAAGTATGTATATGGGAACCAAGAGGAGGAAAGAAAACATGTAACATTAAACTTATGCATATGATCGTAAGACTCAGAAAAAACATAAAAATTAAAGTAATGACGCATCTGCTGTGCAGGTATTTGCAATATTTTTCTCTCTTTTCGATTCGCCTATCTCTCTGACTATTTGGGTCTATCTTATACATGTCAGAAACCTGTCTAACCGCTTCACCCGAGGGGGACTTAAACAATTAAACTCTGTCTGACTTACTAGACCTCAACTTTGTTTTGTACTCCTGTTGTGGAGTTTTCTCTAACAGGGGGAGTTTAGAGTCTGTTTCGGGGCAGTCCTTGGGAAATGTCTTTGGACACAGTCCATGAAATCGTTTGATGTGGCTGGAGTGGAGCCACCCTTTTCTTCCTTCAATCTTCACAGCGGTCCTCGTGGTCATCAACACCAGTTTAGGTTCCTTCCACCTGGGCTCCAGAGGGCTTGAGCGGTCAAAGTTGCGGACCAACACCAGGTCTCCGGGAACAATTTCATGCGGTTTCACCTGGGTGTTGTCCGGGAAGGGAGCCGCGACCTGTGAACGACAAGAGAGTAGTGCAGACATCAAGGAAGCCAGGTAATCTGTCAGCATGTTACTATCTACATCAGTAATCTTACGAGGCATAGGCGTACCCCACATGTTTGGGGGACGACCGAAGACTACTTCATACGGGGACAGTCCGGTTCTGGAATGAGCTACCATACGCATGTAAAAGGGGGCAACCGGCAGGGCTACCATCCAATCTACTCCTTTTTCTGCACAGACCTTCGCTAACCGTGTTTTCAGAGTTTGATTATGTCTCTCAACGAGACCGGCTGCTTCAGGGTGTCGTACACAGTGAAATTTCCACTGGTATCCCAACAGGAGTGATACCTGTTTCATCAGTTCAGACGAGAATGGCTGTCCATTATCAGAGTACACGACACGGGGCAAGCCGTATCGCTGGAAGAATTCACGGACCAACTGTTTGGCAGTGGTTACACCAGTGTAATCTGGGACTGGGTACGCTTCTGTCCATCGGGAAAGGGCACATACAACTACGAGGACATACTTGAATCCTCGGCATCTGTCCATCTGGATATAATCCATCTGGAGGACTTCGAAGGGATGGTCAGGAGGATGAAATCCACCTTGTTCCACGGGAATGCCTTTGCCTGGATTGAACTGACAACAGATCATACAGGTACGTACTTTCTGTTTTGCTGCTGCACGTAAATGCTTGTTGAACCAGAGATTCTGGATGCTGTCTAGCATGGCTTTTTCTCCTAAGTGTGCTGGACTATGTGCTGTATTAATGATAACTTGAACCATAGAGTCGGGGAGAAACCATGTGGCTCTTCCCTTCGTCATCCATCCCTGATCTGTCTGGATCCCTCCTTGTTCAGTCCATTTCTTGATTTCGTCCGGAGTGGCATGTGTCTGTATGTCGAGTACATCTAGTGTGGGATCCTTAACTGTCATACAATGTGTCGGTGTTGATACTTCAGTCTTTGTCGTGTCAGTCGATATGTCTGTTTGAGTCTGAGCTGTAAGTTTGGCTGTTCGATCTGCCAGGTCGTTACCCTGGGAAATGGTGTCAGTGACTTTCGTATGCGCTTTGCACTTCATGATAGCAATGGTTGCAGGTAAGTGTATTGCCTCTAACAGAGCTTGAATGAGGGGACCGTATTGTATCTTGGCACCGTGAGAAGTTAAAAAACCTCTTTCTTGCCAGAGGATACCGAAGTCGTGAACGACTCCGAATGCGTACTGTGAATCTGTGTATATGTTTACTTTCAGGTTCTTGGCTCGTATGCAGGCTTGGGTCAGAGCGATGAGCTCTGCTGCTTGGGCAGACAATGTGTCAATACAATGTGTTTCTATGACTTCAGTTTCAGTGGTCACTGCATATGCGGCCACTAACTCTCCTGTGCTTGTTCTCATACATGAACCATCCACATAAAGTGTCAGGTCTGGGTCAGGCAATGCAATGTCTGTCAAGTCTTGTCTGGGTTTTGTCACGGTATTAATGACGTCCACACAGTCATGTGGTGCGGGATCTGCTGTGATAGAGGGTAACAGTGTAGCAGGGTTTAGTATGTTGCAACGTCTGATCTCTATGTGTGGTTGGAACAGTGTCAGTTCATATCCTGTCAGTCGTGCTATGGTCAAGTGTTGAGTCTGTGTCCGGTTCAGGAGAACTTCCACGGAGTGTGGAACTTGTACTGTCAGGGGATGTCCTAATACTATGGAATCGCTTTGTCTGATAGCTAGAGCTGTTGCTGCAACTGATTTTAGGCACGCAGGCAGAGCCTGGGCTACTGGATCCAATGTACTAGAAAAATAAGCACAAGGCTTGTGTTTTCCTGCTTGATCTTGTGTGAGAACAGATAATGCTGTGCCATCGCGTTCAGTGACAAAAAGTGTAAAAGGTTTACTGTAACATGGTGTCGCTAAAACTGGTGCTTGACATAGGGCTTTCTTCAGTTCATCAAAAGCTAGTGTATGTTCCTGAGTCCAAGGGAGGACAGTCGAAGTCGCTGCCTCCTGTGTTGTCAACTGTATGAGTGGCTTCGCTAGATATGCATACTGAGGAATCCATTGTCTGCTGTACGAAGTGAGGCCAATGAAGGCCCGTACTTCCTTTTGTGTCTTGGGTTGTGGCAGATGTGCAATTAACTGGATACGGTCAGGTGTCAACTGTCTACCCCTCTTGGACAGCAAGTGTCCAAGGTATACCACTTGCTGGGCACAGAATTGTAGCTTCGAAGGGGACACTTTATGCCCCTTTTCGGCCAGAAAATACAAGGCAGTCAGTGATGCACGTTCGCAATCACGTTCGGTCCGTGCTGTAATTAACAGATCGTCAACATATTGGAGTAGGGCAGTGTCAGTAGGCATGTGAATACTGTCTAGTTGTCGTTTCAGTGCTTGGCTGTAAATATTAGGGCTTTCTGTGAACCCTTGAGGAGCACGTGCAAATTTGAAGCTTCTGCCATTTAAACAGAATCCGAAGAGATACTGGCTTTCCGGATGAATGGGGACACTAAAGAAGGCGTTCTTGAGATCGATAATAGTAAAGAACGCTGCTTCGAAATCAATAGCAGTCAATAGAGAGGAGATGTCTGGGACCACTGGGTACTGGGGTATTATGCATTTATTTAATTCTCGAAGGTCGATCACCAGTCTGTATACCGGTGGTGCATTCGGGTCAGTTCGTTTAAGAATCGGGATGATTGGAGAATTACATACATTGGAGTCGGTTTCTACAACCACTCCTTGAGCAATCAGTTCGTCAATAATTTTCAGTAAGGCTGATACAGCCTCAGGTGGCAACTTGTATTGTCGGATACGGGGCAGTACAACTCCTTGTTTGAGAGTAACACGATATGGTGTAATATGCATGCAACCTACATCAGTCGGACCTTGCGCCCATAAATGCTGTGGTACATTCTGCAATCTTGGATCAAAATCTCTCAACACATAATGTCCTTTAAAATCACGTAAAAACAATCTCACTCCTTCCGGAGAACAACATATTACTGCTCCTAGTGCTTTCAATGTTTTAATACCAAGCAAGTTTTCAGGACATGATTTCGTAAGTAACAAGTCTGTAGTACGAGACAATGGACCAACTTCCAGGGAAACTGGCTTTGACACTTCATTAACAATAGGCTTTCCTGAAAATCCCAGGGAAACATTCTGTGAGCCTGAGAGGGGTGCCCCTGGAACCTCGTCATGACTGATGGTAGTTCTGCTCGCCCCTGTGTCAATCAAAAATTTTCTGTCTTTCCCTAATACCTGACTATGTACATAGGGACCCTCTTGATGCACAGGAACCTCGATAAGGGGCAAGCCAACCTCCCTCTCTAGGCTGTTTCATGAGTACTGCTGATAATCGGGGTAATCTGACTGTGCATACTGGTACATTTGTTGCGTGACATGTTGTGTGGCAGCAATGGGTTGGGGCTGGGGTACAGCTACTGTCTGTTGTGCATTCTGAGGAGGTTGCGTGTTCTGTGGAATATTCTGTGGAACATGTTCTGGTCTAGGTGGACGCGGTCTTTCTTTCGTCCTGCCTGTAGCAATATTGTATTTTAGAACGGCACATTCGTTTATAAAGTGACCTGGCTGTTTACAGTAGTTGCAATTCCCTTTAACAGGAGCTGCAGTATGACTAGTCTGGGTCGTACCCCTCTTCTGACCATCAGCTGGGACGGACTGGGCAACTAGTACTTTCATTTTCGTGTCTTTAATACGTCTCTGTTCATGTTCGTGTTCCTCTCTGATTCGATTCTGGTGGTACTGTAACATTTGTAACATTTGGGAAGGGGCATTAGCTTGCCATGTACTCTCGACCTTCAGTACTCTGTTTTTAACCTGTGGTAAGGAATTCTCGACTAATTTGGTCACAAAAAGATGTGGATACGATTCACTACTTGTTTTCAGGCCGCTATTAATAATGAAACATTTCTCGAATCTGGAATAAAAATCACTAGTGTCTTTGTCTTGTTTCTGTTTGCAGGCTGAGATTGCATCCCAGTCTTCCTTTTTCGTAGTTAGTAATCTTGGTAAAACTTGTATTAACAACTCGGGTAATGCTTTGGCTTTCTCCCCAAGACCAGTACCAGGGACTCGTGTATTTTCTTCGTTTTCTAATACTGTCCAATCAATCTTTTTCTCTCCCACTTCCCATTCTTTTTCTTTAAGTTTTTCGTAAATGCCGGCTGGCAACAGTACCTTTAACATTTTAAGGATATCGGGATACGTATACTCCCCCATGAGGAGCATGTCTTTTAATTCACGGTGGAACCCTGCTGGATCTTTATCATGACAGGGCACTAATTTTTTCATCTCCAATAATTCCATTTTGGTCAAGGGTGTGTATACGAATACTCGTTGAAGCTCACCCCCTTCCGTCCGGACGGGATGAACTTCTCGTAAAGGATTCTGTCTGTCCATATAAAAAGGTTTCCTTGCTGGAGGTGGAACAGGAACGAAATGTGGAGTCAGGAAAGTTCTGTATTTGTGTCGTTGTTCTAGAATGATATTAATTAAATCGGTACCTAGGCCTCTCCATCTCTTTAGGAGTAATTCTTCCAATATATTATATAGGGGACCTGGATCAGAATGCTGACTTTCATACAATGTAATGAGATGTTGAATCATGTACATACCAGCTAATCGCTGTTCATCTGGGGAAAGATTCAAAAACGTTTGCGCTACTATGTCATCTTTATATACACTAGTATTACCAGCCCATTGGACTGCTGACCAAGCTAGTTCCTGTTCATGCATGGTACTAAGTTCACTGTAACCTATACGTTGTTTCAAAACTTTATCAGTGGCTTGGAATAAATGCTCAAGAGAACATTGTTCTGGTATGGGAGAAAGAAAACGTTTCTGGTTTTCTAGACGTATGGGTCTGTCAAAAGGTCTTTCAAAAGGTCTCGCCCTACCTACATACGCTATTGTATTCGGGGTTTCAGTTTCTATATCTTCGTCTCTGAGACTTCTTCCTCCGCTTTCTCGGCTTCTCTCGCTACTTTTTCCCTTGCATGTATGTCTAGAATTTCTTTACGAATCTTTCTGTACATAGATTCTATACAACTTTGTTTACTATGTTTACCATCAGCTATGTTGTCACTCCATTTTATCAGGACTTTCATCTCTTCTTTATCTTTACCTGGCTGGTCTTGTTCCCTAATCAAACAATTTATTAAAAACTGTAAGATCATATTTTGTGTCTCCACCTTGTTGTGTGCCATGGCCTCGTGAATGCTTTCTGGTCTCTCCCCCGTTCTGATAAAATGATATATGTTATCTAAATGTTCTCTCATATCTGGAAAAATAGTCAAATAGTTTGTAACCCGTCGTAAACGTATTGAGTATAGGATCATCTGGTCTTCGCCAGGTACTGGATCATATCTGCAATCAGTAAGGTACTGTTTAAGGGCTGTGTATGTAGTTACTTTTGGTGTGCGTTGTAATGCTGCTTCTCTGAGTGTGGTTCGTTTTATTTGAGGCGGGGTGATAGGGGGACCTCCTACTGCTCCCCCTGAAGCGGGATCGTCAACCATTACTGGCTGTGCTGTCGCTGGTGGCGGTGTAGGCGGTAAAGTAGGTGTAGGTAATGCAGGTGGGCCCTGAGTTGCAGGCAGATTAAAAGGATTACTAGGGCCCGTGGCTGGAGTAGTGGCCGGAGCAGTGGCAGATGAGACAGTGGGAGAAATCGTGTCATCAACGGGAATGTGAACAGGGTTGGGAGGATGAACATTTGGAGGAGGATTTCTGTTTGCATATTCTGGGACAGTGTCATCTAAATAAGAAGAAAGGAAAATTTCCGCTGCGGTCTGTTTATGACGTAATTTAGTCGGGACCAATGGTGGCGGCAAGTTACGGGGTACTTCCGGGGTCGCCTTGGGTAGGCCCTCAGCGAGAACAGGATACATGCCTGTAATAAGGGCATTTCTTTGTCTGTCTAATTGTTCTGCTCTAACTCGTTCACCTTCTTCTAGTAGCTCTCTTTCTCTAGCTTTTTCAGATTCTTCTCTACTTTTCTCTGCTTTCCTGATTTCTTTCTCTGTTCTTCTATGCGCTTCTTTACGCCACAATTCTATGGCATCTTTCTGGGATTGTCTGGCTTTCTTTTTCCATAGTGCTTCCTCTACTCTCATGATGCATTCAGCATCCCATGTCCCTGAGACAGGCCATCTATATTTCTCTTCCAGATCCTTTGTATAATCAACCCACAAGTCTAAGTACAGTATGGCATCTAAGCCATGCTTATGGTACATAAAATGTCCGGGAGTGTCCCTAGGCGGGACGGGAACTGCTTCTTCGAGTATCCCTTTCCTAGTTCCTATCTGACGTAATTTCGAGAACAGCGGCATTTTTGAACTGACTTGAATGTGAACACAATAAACACAGTAATGGATAGCAAACAATCACTCATACCACGACATAAAACACATTAAAACATTTCAGACTGATACTACCTGGTACATAGAAAGCACAAATTCTGAAATTCTCGAGAAACAATACTAGAATACTGAATCACTAGATGCACTGCTAAAACAGTACAGACATACCGGTCCCATAAAGAGACACGTCATACCGTATTCACCTAAGTGAACACGTCTGGACCGGGTCTGTGTACCCAGACCCGTCTTGAATGAATGAATGAATGAATGAAAATACATTTGTACAGCGCGATTGCTGCCCTGAGGCGTCCAAGCGCTAGGGAACCAGAAGGGGTGTAGTGAGACTGTCAGAGACTAGGAGGAAAAAAGGGGAGGCTGAAATGATTACGGGGATTTGAATAGATGAGTTTTTAATTGCTTGCGGAAAGAGGCAAGGTTCGGGTTAGATCTCAGGTGAGGGGGAAGGGTGTTCCAGATTTTTGAGGCGTTAAGGGTGAACATTCTTCCACCTGCTCTAGATCTCTTGATTCTGGGAATTGTTGCCATAAAGGCCTGGCTGGAACGTAGTTCACGGCCAGGGTGGTATTGGCTGACTAGGCTACGCAAGAGTTTTGGGCCCGAGTCCCAGAAGGCCTGATGGGCAATGCACATTGCCTTAAAGGTCACTCTTTTTCGCACTGGTAGCCAATGAAGGCTGGTCAGTGCCTCTCTGACTGAGGTTCTTCGTGGAATTTGCAGTAGAGTGCGGGCCGCACAGTTCTGCACCAGTTGCAACCTATTTAAAGAGTACTCTGGGGCTCCCAGGTAAAGGACGTTGTTTGAGTCCAGGCGTGATTGTATTAGGCCCTGAATAGCTGTTTGTTTGGCCTCCATTGGGAGCAGGGGTAGGACCTTCTTCAATGTCCGAAGAAGTCCAAAGCAGATGGCGGAGAGCCTTGTGGCCTGAGTGTTAAAGGTGAGGTTCTTGTCCAGCCACACCCCTAGGCTTTTGATGTTATCTTTTGGGGCCGGGGGGGGCCTAGACAGGTGGGCCATAATGACTTGAAGAGGGTCGGGTCAGCCGGGCCTAGCAACATGAGCTCTGTCTTGTCCCCATTCAACTTCAATGAGGAAAGCGTCATCCAGGACTTCACCTCCTCCAGACATTTGGTAAGACCCCCCGATGGAGAATGTTGGGCTTCCTGCGCTAAGGAGACCACCAGCTGTGTGTCGTCCGCATAGGAAATGATCTTAACTCCATGCGGACGAACTACCTCAGCCAGTGGCCTCATATAGATATTAAAAAGCGCAGGGCTTAAAGAGGAGCCCTGAGGGACTCCACACTTCATCGGTATGCTGGAGGAGACGGCTTGTCCGTCAAACACCTGGAATGACCTGTCACTCAGGAAGGATTTTATCCAGAGCCAGGCCTTATCCACAATGCCGACGTTTGCTATACGGTTCAGTAAGGTGTTATGACTGACCGTATCAAACGCCGCACTGAGATCAAGAAGGACCACTGCCAATGATCCTCCTTGATCGATGATTTTTCTGGACTCCTCGACGACCATAAGGAGGGCGGACTCTGTTCCATGCTTAGGCCTGAAACCTGTCTG